>NC_056732.1:764849764-764894636 GCF_019279795.1 Protopterus annectens | reverse complement strand
GCCTATTACACTGCACACAGGCTGCTGGATCAGTATATGTGTGGAAATCTGTGGTATGTTAGAATTTCCAGCTGTCCGGTTGAGGCTACGTATAGCATGCTGAGATTGCCATACATGCCTGTGAGTACTCCACAGTTACACATGGGAGACTGCAAACACTGCTACCTGTAGACACATGCAAGTAGACCATAAGGAGGGAACCTGGGCATCATTACCAACATGCTATTACTGTTATTACCGAGACACATACTGTGAACATATAACAATGCATGCTACACCTGTACTACATGGTTGTGCACATATAACAATGCATGCTACACCTGTACTTCATGGTATGTCTGGTGCATGTCAACAGTACGCAACCAATGTAAAATACACATCTCTCACCATTCTTACACAACTAACGTAATATACACTTCCCTCACTAGTCATACACAACTAATGTAATATACACATCTCACTATTCTGTTCACCCTGTGCATCAGACCATTTGAGCATGTCCCTGCACTGATGGTGTGGATGACAGGGATGCAGCACAGTCTTCATCATATGCACAGGGTGATATTGTGTGCCAGGGGCATAGGCTGCACCAATGGGTGACATCATGTGTGTGGGTAAGGGCCGGTGATATGAATGGACATGTCTGTTCAGTATGCATGTGGGTGTTGTGGTGCCCTACAGATGTGTTTGCTCTGTGCATGTATGTGTGCACACATTTCTGCCTTTTGTGAGGCCTACACTGGGGTATTATTGACAGCTCCAGATTGTACAGACCAGGTTGTACAGCTCACAGTGTCTGGCCACGGCCACGTGACCTGTGCCTGCCAGGGGTTGCACGGGCTCTACCAGGTGGAGGTACAGATTGGCTACTGTCTGACGACACATGTCCACTGGAACCGTGTCCCCACTGGGAACGTCCAGGGCCTTGTCCACGTGGCCTGCTGTGTCCTGGTGTGGACAGTGCAGCACCAGCTGCACTGCTACTGCTACCAGCACTATGGGAGCGGGCATGTGAGGTGGCATGCTCACGTCGACCTGCACTAGGTGGTGTAGCTGGCCTACGTCCACGTGGCCTACACCTCACTCCTACCAGATGTTCCAGCACAGACAGCTCACGCTCGCGGATTGCCATGCCACGGTCAAGGATTCTGACCATGTCACCCAATCGCTTGTCCAGAACATCAGCAATCTGCTGTTGAGCATTTGCCAATGCCTGGATATTGTCATTTAGGGTATGGATAGCAGCCCTCTGCTGCCTCTGCCTTTCTCTGTTCTGCCATTCAGCACGTGCCTCTGCTGCCATTATAGTCTGGAACATGCGTCTGGTGATGCCAGCTGCTGAGCTCTGTCCTGCACGGGCATCTCTGCCAGAGGTCCTCCTACAAGCAGCACCGGCCACATGCCTGTGTGGCACATCTGCAGATATTACACTGACAACATGGTGTGGAGACACACCTTCTGTAGCCACCACACGTTCCTGTTCCATGCTAACAGACGCTGACTGTCCTTCCTCTATGGCCACTGGTGATGCGGTATGTGTTGGCAGCAGAACTGTGTGCGGGGAAGAGGGGGACATAGCTGTGATGGCAACCATTGGCACAGACTCAGCCCCTGACAACCTTGCCTGTACCTCATGCATATGTTCATCACTGCTAGTATCTGTGGGGACACTAACATCAGATGGACCGCAGGAGGGTAACGCACCTACATCACCTGTGAATGCAAAGAAAGACTCTAAATTGCAATAGACACAGACACACACACACACACACACACACACACACACACACACACACACACACACACACACACACACACACACACAGACACACACACACACACACACACACACACACACACAGACACACACAGACACACACAGACACACACACACACACACACACACACACACACACACACACAGACACAGACACACACAGACACAGAGACACAGATACACAGACACACAGGCACACAGACACAGACACACAGACACACACACACACACACACACACACACACACACACACACACACACACACACACAGACACACACCATGCATGTGATTTGACAGACGGCATGCAGCATGCCTGTGATACAGCTGATGGCATGCAGCTCAGACATTAATAGTGTTAGTAAGCATACCCCTGGGGTGCACAATACAGCAAGCAGGTGTCATATCTGTAGCCATGCAGTTCACACAATCATGGTAGTATGCATGCATCCCCATGATACACCATGTAGACCAGAACAGGATAACAGTACACATGGCTGACGTGACCTTGACATGTAATCTGCTGACGTGTGCATTAACATGCATACATGTCTGACACAATGGTGTCCTGACATGTACAGATCATAATGGCCATCACATTGCGGTGTTGTCTGTATGCCCTAGAGATAGAATGCATGTTTAGCGAATGTGCATGTGCATGGAAGGGTAGAGTGATCCATCTACATTGGTCTACACTGTGAAGTACAGACACTGTGCCATTGCAAGCATCATGAGGCGTCTATATTGCTATACAGTGCATAATATGTACACATTGCATAGCCATAACTTCATGCATACCCATGACATAACTGTGGATTGTGACCCACGATGCTGAGGTGTGTACACACCAAACCATGCTGTGTCATGTGACAGGCCACTGGAGGACCTACAGATGACACCCCTGCACAACAACTACAGAGTCTTAGCTGCCTGACACCCATGTCCACACATAGCGGACTTGTCAATTCACCATGTCCAACATGACATTGCTGTACCACACACACGAGGTGCACAGCTAACAGTGATGTCCTACAGCAGCAAGGGAAATGTACAGTATCTGTGGCCTGATGTGGTGTCAATGTCTGTGGAAGCTGTAGAGTTGACTACTGTCATGCTATGACACAGGCGTGATGTTCAACACATCTTATATGGCAAACGTCAGTGACACCTCCACTGGCTGTGCACAGGCTGTTAGGATGTCCAGTGTACCACATCAACTGTATAATCAGTCAACTAAGGCTATAATTGGACCATGTGTGGACAATGTGAAACAGGGTGTATGTACATCACATCTACTGTGTGGCTACGTATTTCTGGCCATCCCCCATGGCCATGTGAGCATGTGTTGGACAAATGTGTGTGTGATGGCCGTCTATCACACATGTCTGTGTTGTCCCATATGACATACACCCATAGATGTCAGATATGTCACCATCCACAGGGCTATGCAGACAACAGGTTGTACGTGGGATATGGGTTATGGGATAGTGTGACATTATTGCAGCCAATACACTACGTGTCTGTGACATGTCAGATGGCACATCACAATGTGTGCACCCATTGCAGGGGCATATAATACAATGGTGACTCCTGTGGGCTGCCCATATCACAGCTCACTGTGTGGTACTGTTTGCGTACCACACATGTTGTTCCAATGTATAGTACATATGCCTCCATTGTAGAACACCTCCACTGTTGTATGCACAGCTGACCACATATGTAGCGATGACAAATACTCTGGTTTCATGTCGGTGTATCATTTCGTTTGTATATATTGCACATGGGTGGCCTGTGTGAATGATGGGTGATGCGACCTGTATATCGTGAATGAAACGAACATCAAGTGTACAAGTGTTAACTGGCCACATGGCGAATAGATCTATGCTTTTACATGCCTGATACTGATGACAGTCTCACCTTCAATGGACTCATGTCTGTGCGGCATGCCAGAGGTACCTGTATAGGGGTGACACAGCAGTATGAACATTATCCATGACTGTATGACAGCCACAGGGTGCACTGTGCATGTTAACACATACACCTGTAGAATAGCATATAGTATGCACATGTGTGCATACACAGGGTAGCATACTGTAGTATGCAGCATGTGTGTCCACATACCATGCATATGCCATAATGTACAGTGACACATGTACGTAAATGGGATATAGCAGCCATATGTGCAGTACTGACTTACCAGGAAACTCCAGGCTCATTGGTTGGGAGACACCCACCTCCACAATGGCAGATAGTGTTTGTGGATGCTGTTCTGAGGGTGTTCCCAGACTGGCCAGAAACTCCTCATTTTGTGTGAGTGGGGGCTGGGTTGGTGGCCCACCACCTGTTCCACCTTGTTCCCTGGCGATTGCAGTGGCACGCTGTTTTGCATGCCGTATCAGGTCCATGCAGTCTCTGCGCACCTGCTGGTAGGTGCGGTTATGGCCACCCACATCGTTCACCCTCCTGCGTAGATCCTGCCACAGGTCGTCCCGCTGCTGGGCATGCTGTGGCACATGGCTGAACAACACCTCATAGTTCTCATGGAGGTACGGGATGAGGACATCATCCTCCTGGCGGCTGTATGCTGGAAGGCATGTACGAGGCATTATCTGTAAGACATAATGATGGTGACAGGTCACAGTTTCAGAGATGTACAGAGATACAGCTGAACATACATTTCTATGACATTTAGTACATCTGCAGTTATCTTTGCAAATCGCCATGACACTGACATGACTGATGTGTTTGTGTCACACACATGTAACACCCGTTATGCATTGGATATCATCACCATATATGTGTGTCACCTCATTACAGTGTTCAGAATCCATGTGAACGTTGTCTTGATGTGGGCATGTCTGTTTGCCTGCACTGGTGTTCTGACCTATCTGCACATGCCTGGATGTGTCCACGGTATTGCTGTTGACCTTGATTCTGTGTATGTGTCACATATCAACACAGACACAGCCTTAATGGACTTGAGCAGTGACAATGCACACATACACATGGAAACCTGTACATGCATGTGTTTTGCCATATACATCTACACAGCACTGTACAACTGTTCAACATCCTGCCACGGATCGCCTGTGTTGCACATGTGATAGACTTGGGACAATGGCTAGTCGGACTTCATTCGCAGGGATGGTTATCAACCATAGCATGTATGGGCAAGGTTTCCTAACTGTAACCGACAGCCATTATACCACCGCAAGGTGCATCAGTGCCACATTACTGATCCAAACAGTTGATTCTACATCTACCATGCAGCCATCACACCATGTATGACTGGGATGACATGTGCAGCTTTGATGTACAGGGTTGCATGGTATAGCGGGAGTATGTCACATGTATGGCACAGGGATCTGTCCAGCATGCGGCAATCCTAGTATTAGTACGGTGGCTGTCCATGTCATATGTCTTTCAGATCAGGTTATGGACATGTAGCATGTCCATCATCATGGTGCAACAAATGTCTTTATGTAAGGTAGGCAGCATGCTGCATAGTGGAGGTGAGGATTGTGAAGGCTGGTATCGCCCATCCATGCATGGCCATTACCCCTTACAGGTGATATTTGATCCAATATTGGTCACCCCGGTGCTGTATATGCCTGTCCAATGATCCGTGCTCATGGATGGCACCCTGTCATGACATGGGTACCTCGTATGACTACCTAAAGGCCCTGGAGATGTCACCAGGTCAGGGAGGTGTACTGCACAGCACCATCCCTTACACAGTGTCCATAATGTTGACCACAGCCTAGGTGGTAGTTAATGGGTACAGGGATGTTCACCTAGCAGTGACAATGCTGATATCATCCATCAGACTGTGCACATATGTCACACACCTCACCCACACAGCCCATTCAGTATGTTGTTCACAACACTGACACAGCTATTGCTCATAGGTCATGGCCATTCACATCCTTACATACACATATGCCTAACATTTGTCTGTGTGGTATGGGCTACAATGAGGGTGGAGTACAACACGTTAACCCTGTTCTACTGTAGCTGGCACTGGTGTGATATGCACATGTCACTCTGGCACCTTTTGTAGTTGTGAGTCTGTTAACAGGCCACTGGTGGAACACTCCTATGACATACAAAGGTATTTGTAATCAAACATCTGTACTGTCTTGTACATCTGTACTGCTAACATTTACAGTGATAATGGTTCATGGACATGCACACCATACTCAGCAGGGTTATAGTGCAGTGCCACCCATTATGACTGTCGTCACCACTTGTGGGTTGATATTATCCAACACCCTATCTGTATTGTATGTTCATGCTAGGCACTTGTTCAGAACTTGCGAGCATGTCATGAGCTACTGATTTCTATAGCACCCATTCCACACCATTTCCCACAGGTTCACTGGCTGTCCTAAAATTTCCAGCTTGCTTACGGTACAACAGCTGTTGTACACACATAACTCACATATCCTGTGAGACATGGTTGTATATACAGGCATGTCCAACTGTCACATACCAGTGCTATTGCCTGTCTATATGATGGATATGTGGTACATGTGGCAATAGAGCAATTGTCTCTTGTACACATTAAATGCTCGCCTCCCAACATACGACACTACAGCCTGTGGGGGATGCACGTATGCAGCCCTGCTGGGGGTAATGCTGTCACCAACCCTGACTGCACCTGACAGTCATGTTGGGATGTGTAACATTCGCAACACACCCCACACATCACATAGTCTCACATGATCTCCACCACAGGCCACGCATATGGAGACAACTCGTGCAGTACCTCTCCATACTCTGTGTAGGCACCAGAGGCAGCCCCCATCACAGAACACAACATCACCAACTTATAGCCTACAGACTCATGTGCCCACCACATACAGCCAATAGGGTGTTATAACATACACAACACACCAGTCATAGGTGACTCTGTAGGCGGTCACACTGCAGTTCCACACAGCAGGCTACACAAGGCGATAGTTGCTTACATCTTGCCGTTGGGTAACTGGTTCTGCAACATAACCTATGCACCCATGCCACACCTCACCAGGTACGATGTGACTGTCATTCTCCATGTTAGTGTGACTGCCCTGAGATGCCACTTCACAGACTTAGTGTGCAGGGACATGCAATAGCTCACCAGTCTTGTAGCCATGAAGATGTGGGCCAAGCCCTGGGGAGCATTATGCATTCATCTGGACCTGATACCACTGTACAATGACTGACTGTGTCACTTCAACAGTTGCGTATGCTTCTGCTGTCATTCCACAGGCATCTGGTATCTGTCCGCTTTGACTGACCTGGTCAAACACAATGCTTTGTCACATATGACCTGCACCTGTCAGCCCTGGGAGTACAGATTACATGTAAGGCTCTTGCTGCTTGTATACTGCCTGTCTTGCACAGTTTCCAATAACAGTCACCGGCAGAACGGGAACTGGCAAGCAAGACATGGGGTCATATGACACAATGCTTGCATCTTCCTGTGTGACGCACGCAGGCAAGGCACACCTTATAATGCACCACTCCAATATCTCTACAGTGACTGGGACCTGCCTCTAGGCTCTGCAGAGCACACCTGCAATGACAGGTTATAGACAGACCATACCTTTCAGGCACACACCTGTACTGGCACACCCACAGCTGAGGTGTTCCCATATCCCACTATGTTGTACAGACATCCTGGCTAGTTACTTAGCACAATGCATCAGAGGTGCTCCACGTGCAACTAACTGTGTCTGGAACTGCTATACACATTGTAACCAGCTACAGATTCAACAACACACCCCACAGTTACCAGACCTCATTTGTTGGTGTACTGGGCAGTAGGGCTCAGACAGCTACTACTGATGTGTGACTGACACTACCCCACACTTAACTGGGATAGCCACTCATGTACCGACACATCCGTGAGTCATACCCTCCACTCGGCTGGATCAACCCATACACACCACCTCCAAGACCAACATTATCCTTGACTGGAACACTACCAACATGTGACTGGTGTTCCACACCTGGGGTTATCCCCTCATTGGTGGATTCCGAACATATGCTAATCAGCCTTGTTAGCCACATCCCAGCACCACACCTTTTACGGCATACACAGTACATGAGTACTACAACATCTACTACAGACGTCTTATGACAGTGGTTGTTGATGTCATGACACCCGTGCAGATGGACAATGCACATACAAACACTGAAACATACCCCAGTGCACTTCATTAGCATGTACTCGACTGCATGGATCATGCTATTCCACACAGAGCCATGATGGTACACACCAGATAACAGACGCCACTCTGGTGGTCATGTTCCATGGACATAATGTACAACAACAGGTGGAGGCTGTTGCACAGTGGTGTACAATCCCATGGGTGGGGTAGCTCACTGGTCAGCCTCAGTAGGGCCACGAGATCCCTCATCACATACTCCATGACTAGCTATGTAAACATTACTGCGACACATTCCGGGGTGTACCACAAGGCATTATGGTGGTATGTCAGTAGTCAATGGCAATACCAACATCTGCTCTCACATACAACAGTCACTCAGGAACATTACAGACCCAGGTGATGTAGGCAACATGCTGTTGGATGGATTCAATGCTAACATTACACCCTCACACTCACTACAGGGCCACAATCCATACAGGAACATTGCGGTGTCCCTGCGGTCACACCAACACAGTACTAACCTGCACTCTATATGTCCAGGGACACTGGCCCCATGTCACCTTCCTAAGTCCCAGGCTGTCATGTCCACAAACCTCTGAATGACATGTCTCCCCAATAGGCCACCATATTCAGTAATAGCCTTGTATCAGACATTGTGGCCCCTGAATGGCACACAGCAACAGTTATCACACTCCACACAGGTGGCACCACAATGCACGTGTGGGACTATAGTCCTACACACCTGACTGGACTGTTCTGCATGGCTATGGGGCACATCATCATGGACGTCATTCACAGATACATTGTTGGGCGCCAGTCCTGTGATGCCACCTGGATTGGACTTGTTAGGGCCAGAGCATAGCCCCTACACCTGGTGGACTCCTTTCATACAGTTACCAGGGTAGTTGATGATGGTACGGGGGTCCACACATCCTACATTGTCCTCTCATTGCCTTACAGCACTGTTCTCTATTCTGGTATTGACAGCATATGCATCCACCTGCACATCGTACACTATGTCTCAGGATGTTATGCAACGTGGCTCATGGACAGGACACACACAATGAGGGTAGCACACCATAGTACCTACTGCATTTCAGTTACACTTGGCATACCACAGTCCTCAGTCATAGGACCCCTCATGTTCAGTATATGCTTCCCTGAGGTACAGACTAGCACAGAGGGACTTTCTCTGCCTAGCTTTACAAACCCCTGCATACAAAGTGTCATGACTGGTCCACCAGCTGATACTGACTCTATCCATATGGGTGTCACTGTGACAGATACCTGATATGAATATCATGGCCTCAAGCTGCATGAACATCACCTTTGCATTACAACATTCACCCACTGACTATCACATAGGTGGTAGTCCCCTACATACATGTCACATTGTACATGTTTGTAGTACACACATATGTCGCACCCACTCCTGTGGTTACCATATTGCCACTGTGGCGTGGATATCCTTCTACGTGGCCACACTTATCTGTACTGGGTGTGTAGCTGGTACATAGGCACCCATTGTATCTCTGAACCCAAGACTTCTACACACATTCAAGGGTACACCACTCCATTTAGGATGTACCTTACACAACAGCTACAGCTTTACATACCACAACATTAACACGCCTTAACATTTATTGAGCTCCGATAGTTGAAGTATGCGGCTGAACTACAGACACCATGTCTGTACACATTTGTATACTACATTCTAAGGGGTGACCTCTGCTGAACAGACAGGGCCCATGTCCACAACAGTATTAATAGATATACTCCACATACTCAACATAAGCAAAAGCCACTGTGAGCAACATGCACATGGATATGTGCACGCATGCAACAATGAGTGAGATGTGCTTGAGGGTTACATTCCCAAACCGGACACTCACCATGCTTTGGAACATGAGTCCTATGTACATCACGCAGGGACACTCAATAGCACTGTTCATGTGATACCTCCCTTAGTGGTTGGGGGACACATGTACGCCAGGTATCACTGCAGTGGCTGTACTGTGCAGAGGTGCAGGTAACACATGGCTCTGCTGTGCACACGACACTACCCTAGAGAGGTGCCACTGGTGTGAACACTGTAGTTGTGCTTACACATACACATGCCAGACTGCATAGTACCCCACTATGAACCTGTGAAGCTATTACATGTCATTTGTGCATGGTTACTTGGTAGCCCTTCCATTTAGATTAGCTATCATGCTATTACAATGTCCTGTGCCTACAAGCCATATGTATCCTGTTATTGTACATGCCAATAGACGATACATTTGGTATGCATGATATGCCTGTTATGCTGTGTAGAATATCTGACATATCTACCCACAATACTATACATTGCACATATTTTACATAGTATCTCGTAATGCAAAGCATACTTGCACAGCAGGACCACCTTACACATGTCATTGTCGTTATATGCCCATACACATGCCTACTGTGACAGTATATCAACATATACTATCCCCTGCTATGGCACATACTTGTTGGACATACCCTACCACTGACAGTGGGTTGTATGGAATTGTTCTGTTTAAAGCACTCATGTAGCACCCCTTGTGGTGTCTGTGATGTGTATCTTGTGGCCCACTGCTGGATGCACAGTTTCTACAAGCATAAGTATGCTCAGCAAGACATCACTACATAAATACCTTTTCCCGCTTTATGCATTACGGACACTTTTAATTAATGCAAACCAGACTATACATACAGTAAATAATTAATACAAAACATGCTATACATAAACCTACATACCGAGTGTTCTACATACCTTGTTATCGTTCTGGACTTTCATCTCTAAGTCTCTCTCACACTGCTTATCTCTCTCACACTGCTTAAACAGGTATATGGTATGAGCATACAGTTTGAATGTCTGGCAAGTCATCCTGATATACGTCGATACCTGTAACCTGTGGTTTCCTGCCACCAATTGGTGTTCCTGAGTGACTAATTACTTGCACGTCAGCTGTGCAGCTACTCCATTCGCCAATTACGCAGCAACAGTGGGGTATAATTGAATTCTCCACTTGGGCATTGCCCATTTGCCCTACCTTCGGGGAGACGGCCTGTGTTGTGTTTTGTTGTGTGTAATTGCAACTGCTATGTGTAGAGACAAGTATACTTTGGATTCATGTCCCCCGTGGATTGTGTGTGACAGCTAGAGTATGTGGGTCAACATGTGGGTGTACCTGTCATCCCAACCATCTGATAACAGACTATTGCAAACAAAACCTGAAACGTCGCCATTTGTCATATTATGCAATGGCTACAATTATGCATGGCATCTTTAATTTTGTCTCTCACAAGGTATGTTGACGGTTCTGTAGATGTAATTGACTGACTGGATGTTTGTGCTGTTATTACGGTCTGTATTGCTATAGTTTCTAGTGTGGAGGATGTCGGTTGGTGTATGTAGCATATACAGGTTTGTGGGGCTTGCATTTTTACATATTCCATATATATGTGTGTGGGCTACATCCCTAATTAAAGAGCTATCAGTTAGTAGACTTATGTTACGGGATTTTACATTGGGCCATTGTTAATTGGTTTCTATATAGTATGCAGGTGAGGTTGATACTTCCATACCTCTGGAACTGCAGCAATATGTAAAGGGATATGTCTAAATGACAGCTATCCCGTCTATTTCTGTCCCAGATATTTGCAGTCATTGCGGTTGTGTTGGTAACAGAACCTCTTTGCCATGTATTGCCACCTTTTCATATGGCCATTGTTGGGCACTTGCGGGACACACAACGGTGTTTACAGGCCGACACATAGCCATGGTCAGTACACAGGATATCACATACTTTCATCCTCAATACATACCTATTGTTGTGGGACTTTGGCTACTTATTATATTGCATGTAACATTTACTTTTCTTACATACAGGCATAACTATTTAATGCAACTATTACATAATATATGGGACATATTAATGTCCTACAATCTTGGACATTTGCCCTTTGTTATGTTTTATGTCAGGACACACCTGCCCAGGGAGGGGCTGTCCCTCCTAATGTGGGATAGGTGGTAACCGTATGCCTACGGCTAGCTATACCCACACCTACTGTAATGATCTACCTCAGAGTTGGCACTAACAGACACATTATGCAGACACACACACACACACACACACACACACACACACACACACACACACACACACACACACACACACACACACACACACACACACACACACACACACACACACACACACACACACAATACAGTCACATGGAGATGCACACGGCACCCTCAACACACACATACACAGACTAGAGCATTCTCAAACACAGTTGAACACAGTACCTACGTGGACCGCAACACTGACAGCGGTAACTACATGTCCCTTCATATCGTCATACTATTACTTGCGGTTGTACTGTTCCGGTACTGTGTTCTTTCCATCTTTCAGCCTCGTGGTTACACGTGTCGGTATGTTATACATTCCATAGTTGGCAGTATCCTATTTATTTGTACCTCCAAGGTGTTATGTATGTCATTGACCTATCTATATATATTTGCAGATATCATTGAATCAGTATATATCAACATGTATCACTCTATCGCCCTTTCTATCTGTATTATATATATATGTATATATGTGTACACACACACACACACACATATATATATATATATATATATATATATATATATATATATCTGACAGGGGAAAGTGACAGGCAAGCTACACCTTTCATTGTGTACTTGTCGGTGTATACTGTTTCCTGGACTCTGCATGTTTGTATCTGTACCTGTCAAATTACACACCTGCCGTAGGTTAGGGTTACCAGCTGTCCCACTTTGCGAGGGACAGTCCCTCTTTGGGCAGTTGTGTCCTGCAAAATATTTGTAAACATGGCAAATGTGCTGAGATTGTAGGACATACTTATTTCCTATAGTTCATGTAATAGTTGCATAAAACAGTTATTCTGTATCTGAACCACCTATATGTTACAGACACAGAATAAGTAAGTAAACATTACAAGAATAAGCATTTATCTAGGCAAAACAGTGAAGTTCTGATTTTCGTACTGGTCAGGTGTATGTGTCGGCCTGCAGACATCTGACGTATGTCCCACATTGGTCATTTGCAGAGGTGGCAACCCTACCATAGGTACATCTTGGCTAGCAATAGTGTTAGATGATTCTATACATGATTGCATGTTCTACTCCTGGCAGTGGTCGTTTTACCCTTCAGAGCAGGCACTATTAGTACAGGGGTGGATAATGCTGGTTTCACCTGTTCTGGACATCATTGACCATGATCTGCGTGATATTCGGAGAAGCTTATCCCTGTTTCGTGCATATCTGTATAGTCGTATTTAAACATCGCTTGCCAGCAGTGGGCAACGCATATTCCCGCTAATGTGTGCTAAACATGATCTGATGACCTGCATCCGATATGCATTACTCGTGCCTTCAGGATTACGTTACATCCCTTGCAGGACGTGGGACCGGGAACATGCACGACGGTCACTGCATTTAACACATGGATATCTGGGATATGTACACATGTTATGTCATTTTGTACGTGGAGTATACTACGGCTGTTACTCCATACTGCACTCACATGGGTAACTCAGTTAGTTTACATATTGATGAGTCCAGTTAATGGTGTGTCCATGTGATGTTTACTGGATGTGCTCCAGCATTGGGTATATATATATCACAGTGAGCCACACACGATACTGTACTACACCTTCAAACGACCATAGGTGGGGCATGCTGGGGTGACAAATACCTGTCATGGGTACAACCCATCCCTTGACACAACATCCATGATTTTATTGTGTGGAGCCCCTCATTAATGCAGCAGGGACTCCGTGATGACTGTGTGCAGAACAGTGCCTATACACATGTGCTCCCACGATTGCCTCTGCTCCACTAAGCGACAGTTGGTTACTCGATGTTGTGGTGACAGTGGACACTGTTTGCCTCATTTGGTGTATGGCCTTGGACAATTGACCGTGTACCTACCAATGTACCTGGGAACCTATACACACAGCACCACCATATGCTGATAGGCGCATGTACTGTTCAGGTGTTGACATTCCGTGTTCCATTAGCTGTTATGTGTACAATGTTTGAGGGCTGCCTATGTAGGATTCACACAGTGGGCCACCTATACATTACAATTTACAGGTGGCCGTGTTTGTGTGCCATCCATTTTACTGCGTGTGCAGGTGGAGAGGTGTGTCAGTCCATAGGGGCCTACACTGTCAGAGCATGTGGTATACGTTCCCTCTTTGCCAACGCGTAGGCATATTAGGCATGCCTCCGTCTGCCTACTGGGGCTGGCACAGTGTGTTCATGGTCTGAATCCCTCTGTGCCTGTGATTACCCTACTTCAGCATTTCCTCCTTTTCTTCCCCTGACCTTCCTGTTTGTGGTATTGTTCACGGCACATACATCCGCTTACCAGGTTTCGGGCACGTTTTCATCCCCTTACACATGCGCTTTCGGCCACAATGTGTGCTCTCAGCTAAACGATTCTATACCTTCCTCCCCATCCCTGTCCTGCAGCTTTGCTTAGCAATGGCCAGGCCAGATTTGCAATGCTCCAATGTGCTTACTGTTACGGTGGCACACCCCTCTGCTGATGTCATGTATCTCCTCTGAGCCACTCCTCGGTGTTATAACGCTATGCCGTATGGTACAACCTTCATCCGGCGGGACGTTTGCGATTCAGTATTACCTGCCACATTTGCATGGCATTGACTACTAATTCATAGTTACCATGCCGAACACTGTTGCAGGCCCTTAGCAACCAATGCACCTTGGTTGTGGTGTTCCATGCCTACCATTGCATATTATGGTGTAAACCTGATTTGTATTACATTGCGATTTTATGACGTTTTTATATAATTTCTTTATGTTCCTGTTTCCGCGCACATGCCCTGCGGTTGTACTGTGTGTTACTGTGGACATGACATTAAATGTTGTTTTTTAGGTGTTGTGCATCTTTTCTTATGCCATTGGCAGTGTATTTAGCCATTGGCATATGTTAACTTTGTAATACATGAATCTGGTCCGCTTCCATAGCTCCGATGTTCTGTTTGGGAAAATATAAACCGTGTTTTTTTGGTTTACATTTCCGTGGGCTTACGCTATGCCTGCACCACTTCATGAATCACTATCTGCCTTCATTTGCATGGTGCAACACTGTGCATGGGGTGATTAGCATACCTATGCCGTGGGCTGTGCAGTTCTGGTGTACGCCAGTGGTGCACGTGGAATTGGATCGTACCTGAATCGCTCGACGGCCATATTTGGCGTTATTCCACCTACACTACGCCTGCACCTGGCGCAAGCTTCATGAATCCCGGGGGCAGTGTTTGTTGCCTCCAAGCACTCCTAATAGGTATGGAGAAATGAGTGAGAGTATAGGTTTAGGTGTACAGAGGGATCTGAGAGTGGCTTTGTAACATTTTCTGATCCAAGGCTATAGAAGAAAAAGGAGAATAGCAAGGGAAAGAAAAGGGTGATATTAAATATATTTATAAATCATAAGGTGCAACCTTTGCTGTCATCAAATATATCAGCAGAGTAAGAGGTAAGAGGGGAATAGCAGTGTTTGCTACCATAAAAGGCTCATGTGAGGGTTGGGCTATAGTGCAGTGGTGTAGGTAGAGGTACGTGGAAGGATCTGAGTATAAAATTGTAGGAAAATGAAATACAAAAGTCCACCAGGCTGTTCAACCACCTCGGTTTATTCTAAGTGCATCTGATACCTCGGTCCTTCGCCTTCTCAGGATACTTAACCTCCAACCAAGGGTAACTTTTATACAGGTTGGACTCAGTTAATTGACAATTAATTAAGCCATTATTTAATAAACATTCATTAAATATTAAATACTTGCTTATAAGAAACTTAAATAACATTTTAAATAACATGTTAAAACATATTTTAAACAACATATTACCATATTTCATAAAATGCATTTAATTCATCAACTGAAGTAAAAAAAAAATATTTACTTAAAAAAGTTAAATTGGCTTCTATATTCAGACCTCTAGGATATAAAGTTTTGTAATTTAATATCATCTTACTTTCTAATTAATTTAATTTACTAGAATAATCACCCCCTCTAAATAAAGAAGTTTGGGCTAAGACACTAAAAAGGAAACAGGCATCTGAGCCTTGGTGAGCATTATAAAAATGTTCTGCCACAGTACTTTTTAAGTTGCATTTTCTAATAAAATTGTAACCTTTTTATTAACAAAGGCTGCAGAAGGAGAAATGAATGTAATGAGGAAAGGACCCATGTGACAGTAAGTAGAATGAAAATGGGAAAGGTGTACCCTTTGCTTCCGAACCATATCCGGCTCATCTGGCATCCAGTCAAATTTGGAGACAAAAACAATCCTCTCTTGCTCTGAAACTGTAGTAAACTACCTGCTACAAATGTAAGAAGTGAAAGGAGTAAATTGTTATATCTATTTGCCACATACAGCAATAGAGAGAGTGCTTCAATGCTTAAGCCATTACTGCTAATGCAGTACTGACATTCATTTATTCATTCAGAAATGTTATGTTCTCTCAGCTTCAGAGATTAATTCCAGTTCTGCATTTCTGCATCATCATCTGCTAATCACCCCACTTAACTGTTTGCATCCAGGACAGCCTCTCACTTCACATCAGTTTTCAGCTACTTTACTTCTAGAGACGAATATGTAAGGTGTGCAGGAGTGGTGGTGTACTTATACAGCAGAGGTAGCAAGTAGTTAAGAAGTAAGATAGACTTTGCTGCCAGCAAATGCCACTTAGGGTATTGGAAGAAAGGGTTTAAGTGTAGATAAAGGTATATAGAGGGAGCTAAGAGGAGATATAGCCTTTGCTGCCACGAAACGCTGCAGAGACAAAAGGAAAAGAGTGAGGTGAAGAAAGAGGAGATGTAAGAAAATTGTATGTGGAAAGCTGTAGCCTTTGCTGTCACCAAAGGCTACTTTAGGCGAGGGAAGAAAAAAAGATGGGGGTAAAGTAGTTAAAGTCAAAGTTTAATATCTTACCTGCAGGTGCTGAAAATACTCATCACTAAGCTGACTATTGTAGCTGCTGCTGCAGGTGCTGAATATTCTCAATGCTAATAAATCACTTTTATTTTTATTTTAAAAACATCATGAATTCAATTTAAAAAACCTTGCCATTAATTATTCAAGTGAAATTAATCCATTGCATCTCATTAAAATGAATGCATGACTGAAGCCAGAAATAGAAGATCATGCTGTTTATTAACTAAATTCTCACCTCCACTGATAAAACATGGTAACAGGACATTAATAGTGAACCAATATCCTATGTGTGTTAGTTATTTGATCTCAGTGTTTATGTGGCAATCTTTAGTCATTTGACTAAAGACAAGTGAGAGAAGCATGTGCTACTACCTTCAGGGAATTTTTTCATTGCAGGTATTTTTTTATATATAATGGCATTAAGCCATATGCATTTATGAGCAATAGTATCAGTAAGCACATGGCCACAGTATAAATTCATTTGTTTGCACTGTTATTATTATGATAAGTGAGCTTGTGATGGGATAACTGTAACAGCAAGATGGAATACATTACTGTGGCATTTATGTTTTCTGCTTTTAGCATTCGAGCATTACAGGCTATTTCCAGAAGTTTTTCTCTATTTGGAGGATAGTTTGTGGATAAAAAGGCATGAAGCTAGGTGATCACAATTAAATGCTAATTGATTTGACTTGGTGTGGGTAGGACAGAGACAATGAATATATGTCTGAAAACAATAAGCTGAACTGTATTCTATGGCCATCTTTTCTTTCACCTTCATCACAATCTAATATTATAGGAGGACACAAAAGGTGGCTATTTTTAATGGCTGGGTTGTGTGTGAAAATATGGAAAGGCCACATGATAACTGTTTAATGATCATTAATATGGTGCATTAAAAAAACAGTGCAGGTGCCTGTGAACAACAATCTGAAAGTCATTACTGAGGCCACCATGTTTTTAACCATTTTCAACACAAAGAGCAGTTATCTTTTTCTTTGATGGGGGCAAGTTTGAATGCCAATGCCAGTTAAATGATTACTGTGAAGTCATCTCTGATATGGCTTGTTGAAGACCCTCTTTATGTTATCTACAGTGAACACATTATTGAAACTTATTTTTGGGAGTTAGGGGTGATGAGGCAAGTTGTGATTTTGAAAGCACAGGAAACTTACATGATTAATGTTGTCAGAGAGATAGCTTAGCTTTCAGGCACATTAGGCAAACTCCTATTTGATGGTTCCTAGACCAGAGTTGAGGAGCAAAAGGAAACAACCCTCAAATCAAGTTTAGTACCAAAAACAAACAAATTCTTCTGCTTCCCAGACTTCTGACCAATGTGCACACTCAAAGGAGAAAAATTCCCATAATTATATGAACTGTTGCAATGCATTCATTGGTATAACAATGTTTCTTCCTGCAGGTTATAAAACACAGTGGATGTCATTGTCATTTAAGTAATGTCACTGTGGACTGACAATCTCAGCTGCTTAAATGCTTGTACTTCTATAGGCATTACTACACAAGGATAGATTGGAAATTGATTAGTACTTCCACTAATCTCAGATCATGGCTTCTAAATGCTTCAGCCTAGGGAAGCGTCCCTTTTGAACTGCCTTTTTAATGGTTATGGACAGTGTATATTTCTGACAGCATCAAATTAAACCATATCACTATGGCCATTAGATTTTTTTTCTCAGTGAGATCTTAGAAATGTACAGATTGTAATTATCCTTTCTTGGAGGAAGGGCTTTAACTGAAAGGGAAAGGTCAGTTATATGACCAGTTTTGAATTATCACTAATATGCTTGCTGAGGGTATGCCAGAATGTCCCCTTTCACAAGGGCACATTTTACTGGAATACTACATGGATGAAATGAGCTGAAGGCAGTTAATGGATTTTTGGCAACCCAGTCCTACGGATTCAGAAAGGGCTACTGAAGATGCATGCTCTAAAACAAGCTTCTGACCACCGATGGTAACACTTTCCAGCTCAGAGACTGGTTTGCTGTAGTAGATGTAATAATCACCATGAAAGGCCAATAATCTGGGTGAGTGGATATAGCTAATTAGCCATGTTTTATACCCCAGAATACCTGTGGCAATTGATTTATGCTGCTGAGTGATTCAGAAAAATCACTTTGCTGCTTAAAACTGAACAATTTTCCTTAATAATTAAGCTAAAATGCAGTAGTCCTTCATTCAAGTCAATAGGAAAGGCCACCTTGAGGTAGCTTTACCAAACTTCAGTGGAGAGGTAGTGGTGGTGGTGTGAGCCATTGGATATGTGTGGCAGTGTGTGTGTCCATGTCTGCAGGGGTACTAATGGACTGGGATGACTTTGTGTGCATGTGTGTGTGTTGCGGGGGGTTGTATGTGTGAATGTGAGTGAATAGGTGAGTATGTCTGTGAGTTGTTCGAGGGTAAGGGAGGTTTAATTTGGAGTGAATTTCTGAGTGTGGGGGCCATGTCTGTTAGCATGTGTGCATGTGTATGTGTGTGTGTGTGTGTGTGTACATGTGCATGTGTGTTAGTCAGAATGAATGAGGATTTGCTTGTGCTGGCTTGATGTCTGGGTCACCAGTGGTAATTACTGCTGATAAGTGCTTTTTCACTACTGACAGTAATTAACTGCAATTCAGAGACATGTTAATTATCAGATAATAACTCTCACTGCAGCTAAAGCTGTCTCTGAATTGCACTTTATACTGTCATGTAAACTGACCTACCTGTGGTAGGCAGTTTTTACAATCAAAAAAAACAACTTATATATTTACTTTGAAGTTGTTACTTTATCATAATGTTACCAACCTCTGTAATGCAAATGTCTTCAGATTCATTTCAAAAGAGGTATGCACATTTTTTGGTTTGTTTATCTTACAGGCATTGACTACATAATATATAAATATGTTTTGCCTTTATAACATAAGAATGAAAAACGTTATTTCTGTTTTCCTGACGGTAACGGTTTGCAGCATTTGAGACTCTCTTAAGGGAAAAATGCAAAACATTACCAGAAATCAGGATTTTGCCCTCAGATATCCAATATGCAGCTTTTACATAACCTCAGCACATAAGAAAACAATTTAACAACGGTTTATAAATAAATAAATATCTGCAGTTTATGTGCCTAAAAATTACTAGAACATGTCAAATTGTTTCAGACATACTTCCAGGTAGCAATTATCTCCACTTTTGAAATACACAGCCATTAGAATGTGCTGAGTTGCCAAGATGCCCTGTGCTCACTTTTCATTAAATGAGTATGCATCTTCTGCAAAAAGTCAGAAAATGTATCCCATATCCACAGTCTATCATTGTTGGATTGTTGTTACCACATCTTCTGCAAAAGTTCACAGAATTAATGTCATGTCCACAATCTATCATTGGTATATTGTCATTACTACAACTTCAGCAAAGGATCATAGAATTCATCCCATATACCCAGTCATTCATCACATTGTCTTTACAATTTCTGTAAAGGGTCATAAAATTCATCCCATTCCGACAGGCTATCGTTGTACTGTCATTACTACAACTTCTGTAAAGAGTTGCAGTATTAATTGTATCACCAGAGTCTATTGTTGTTTCTTTGTCATTACATCAGACATAAAAGATGACAGATATTTCACCAAGGAAGATAACATTTCTGTTACTACATATCTGTTGAAGCCTAAACTGCATGTAGTGACAAAGGCAGTAGAAGCTGTCCTATAAATCAGTGTTCAAATGCAGTGAAATCCTATATTTTAAAATGGCTTACTAGAGTGCATTTTATGCCAAGTATCTTCTTTAGATTTTTTTATTTTAAACTGCCTTAGAGAATCTGACATATCACTTTTATATACAGATAGCAGATCTGGTATTTCATAAGATTTTTTTTTTTTGTTTTTGTCACAATCTCATGTTATACCTTGCTTTCACCTAGGGTTATTTGATCTTTGTTTAAATGGCTGGCTGATACTAGTATCCATAATATATGTGCACTAAATTTTTTTATCAGAATTAAAAAGTAAAATTTTTCACCAGGCAAGGCATCATTTCTTTTACCACATAAAGGATGAGGTCTAAATTTCATGTAGTTTCAATCGACATGCTGCTGTGCAAATCAAGACTGAAATGCAGTGAAATCCTCCATGGTAAAATGCCATTTGTCACTATTATATTAATATAGCCTTGCATGTTGAATACAAATTAAATCTATAATGAAGCAAGTGTATGTCTTCCTGATAGACTTTACTAAGGATCCCTATTGAAATATTACTACTTGGAATGCCAAGTGCTGACATATTGAAACAAAAAGATAAATTCAGAAGAGTGAATCTCAAACATTTTTTAACTTTCCTACTATTAATTCTGTAATTTTTTCCCCAAATGGATGCTATACTTGCAATATAGAAGGAATTGTGTATATTTTGAAATGTCCATGTAACAAATTTTATGTAGGAGAAAGTAAATGAAAGTTCAAAGTGCATCTTCAAGAACATATAAGGGACATTAAAAAAGTTAACTGTGATAGTCCTTTAGCTATACATTTTAAAGAATTTCATGAAAGTAATTTTAAACTGTTGCAAGGTTGTGTTTTAGAACAAGTGGGGTCTATTTTTTGGGTTCCTATTAAATGATCAAAGACACATTCTTTCGAATGCATCTTGATGGAACTTGAAAGCAAGAAAAGACAAAATAGTGAAAAGGTATATAAGCGAATTCCTTCCCTGGGAAAGAAATTGTTTGGCCACTTCCATTACTTTGCCGTTTTCATCACTGTAGTGCGATCTCGGAGTTGGTATATTTAAGTAGGGGGGGTTTGAGGGAACAGCCCCCCATTTTGGGGGGTGTGGGGGAGAAGCCCCCCACATTATTTAATGTTTTATAATTTTTTTTTTTTTTTGTTATTTTTTTATGGAACAGAGATTTGTTTTCCCTTGGAAAAAAATTGCTGTTCTAAGCGTTCAAGATTGTAAGCTTTCACTTACATAGGTTTGATATTTTTTAAGGGTTCAATGGCTTAACATAGACCCTATTTATTTAGACGCTGTAACAGTAAAATGAAAATTGTTGTATAAAGAAGCACTTTTTACTTTGAAATTTGATACCTTGGTTCCCAAGGGTTTAAACACAGAACTTAACTGGAAGTATTTTATTTAATTAATTGTTTAATTGGCTGATTGAGTGAGTATATATGCAGTGAGGGAAGTTGCCTTATATTTCTACTCCTTGAAGGCTTAACAGCTGAGGTGCTCGAGTGTGTAAAAAGAGAATAAACTTCTTTGCTTGAAGACTGTGCCTTCCTTTTGTGGTTCCATTACATTTTGTTTGGACTTGCAGTGGCTGTTTGAATCTTAAACATTGTTATTCATGTTTAAACTTTTTTTTTTTCAGGGAATACTCCTGCACTCCTGATATGGAATGTGGAAGCCCCCACAGCCCACAAACATATTTATACTAAGTTCAAGATCACCACATCATGGATAAAAAAGGAATATTCCAAGAAATGCCCATATCAGACTTAATATATGTAAAGATTCTATTTTTTGACCATTCACTCTCTGCATTACATGACTCAACATTTCAAATGGTTAACCTTAACTAATTTAATAAATATACTTAAATTAGTTGATAATCAATGTATGACTTCTTAGTGATAGTAGATGTGGCAAATTTGAGCATCAGCATTCCATGTTTCAGGTATGTTTCTGTTGAATTATATTTCTATAAAAGTTCTGATTTAATGAAAACTGATGTTCATTTTATTTCTGAATGTTTGGATTTGATTTTGAATAATATTTTTGTATATTTCAAAGTCATGCATTCTCATCATGTTCAAATTCTAGCTATGGTGTAACTATGGATCTTAGCTATACCAATTTGCTTATGGCTCAGTGTTAATATCTCAATTTGACATATTCCAAAAGAAATTTTCAAACAGCACAGCACGCTGAAGTAAGACATCAGTGATTCATTCATGATTCATTAACAGATACTAAAACAGGACCATATAATTATCTTTTCACCCACTGTGCCATAGAATGCCGTTCAGCATGTGTTTGGCTTGCTGAAAGCAAGATTCAGATATCTGCACACATCTGGGGGTGCACTCCAATACACAAAAGAAATGGTATCATAGACAGTCATTCTGTGCGCTGTGCCACAGAACATGATAAGATCAAAACACAATGGCCTGCCAGTGGCAGGTTTGCATGACCTTCCTCAAGAACCCCAGATATCAGAGGTGGAGCTATCACAGCTGTCACAGAAGGATTAGGAGGCTACTATGGTGAGAAGATAAATGTGTGGGCAATAGAGGCTGCAGATATATGTCCTAATTCAGGCAACATGGCATCATATGGCCCAAACCTTTGAGTCATGACAAGACTCACATACATCACTGTTTTGTCTGTGTATTTATGTGCATTTGTCTTGTCATGACTCAAAGGTGCAAGTCAGATGCTGCCATGTTGCCTGAGCTAAGATATATGGCAGCATCTGACCCACACCTTTGAGTCATGACAATACACACATACAGAAATGCACAGATAAAACAGTGATTTTCACACAGTGTTGCCCTCATGATAGCAGTACAAATCATGGAGTAGTACTGTGAGAACATCACTGTTTTTATCTGTGTATTTATGTACATGTACTTTATCATGACTCAAAGGTGTGGGTCAGATGTTGCCATATGTCATAGCTCAGGCAACATGGCAGTGTCTAACCCACACATTTGAGTCATGACAAGACACACATAGAAAAATACACAGATAAAACAGCAATGTTCATGCAGTGTTGTCCCATAACAGCAGTACAGAGCATGACTAATGGAAACAGCCCATTAGTCATCCACAGTGAGGCATCATACATACCATATGCATATGATTCATTTGTAATATCATATACACTTAACCATGACATATAAAGGAACACATCTAGATATCTACATAGGAAATATCTCCACAGGTATACCCTCAGCAAGGTACATTACCATATATCACCCACTGGCACATACATCAGAAGGGGTGGTTGTCCAGGTAGGATATTATTATACAGAAAATTAGTGTGTGATGTTATCTGAACAATTGCCAGTACCATAATAAATCTAGGCCTCTACAGTGTATGAGAATGTATCAGTACAATCATAACCTAGTTTCAGGAGTTCTGAAACAAGACTGATGCATCACACATAGCAACATGAGGTGTAACAGTGTCAGACAACACACTATGAAACATACAACAACATAGGTATTGACAATACGTGAAGGACTGGCAAAATAAAACATACATGTCTCACCAACAAAGTTCACATTGCATGTCTGATATGGAATGTCACATATGGCAATGCTACAATGCACAGCTTACTGCTGCAACATGGCTCATGTAGATATTGGAATATGTTCAGTCATGCAGAGTATCAATAACAGGCAGTACTCATCAGCCACTGGTGCATGGATCATTGTTTGGATGCAACATCATAGGTATAACATATGTTTGTGTTGCCAGATAGATATGGGAAGGCACACTTGTGAAGTACATTCAGCAACATGATAACAAAGAGAGACATGTAGACATAAATTCATGGAGTACTGAGGGTAAAACATGTGCAGTACCTAAGTAAAATGCCAAATGTAACACTGGTATGCATAGAGAGACATATCATCACATGCAAGCATGGATGGCAATGACGAAATGTGGAAAGTAGCAAGCAGTGCTGGAATAATAAGAAAACTTGCTAATGATCATGAAAACTACTTGTTATATGTGTACTGTCAAGAGATGCAGCTATGGGAATATGGAAATTGTCACATACAGCATTTCAGTCATCAATATTCAAACTAGCATATAATAATTACAAATATGTACAATGTAACAGAAATCTAAGGAAGTCACTTAAGCCAGATAAATGATCAGAAAAAAACGTGTGGCATCAGGCATTTAAGAAACACTTATAGATGGATTAGTCTGTTGTCAGCACAGAAGTCATCATTGCCACAGGGATAGAATGACATAGCAGGGCATACATTGGATCAGCTGTCAACATTTCTGTAATGCAGTCTATGGTGCCCACACTGATGGCTCACTCTGTAGTCTTGGTTACCCTTGCCATGTCCAGAAATGATCGGCCCACTGTGTAGTACTGAGGGCTGAAAGAAGTGATACTAGCAGTGTGGGACACAGTGTGGGAAGGAGCAGTAGTGCAATGTGTCTACTTGGATGTGACTTCTGAATTCAGAGTAGATTGACCAACATCAAATGAGTGTGCAGATTGCAGCACAGATGATGTATGAGGGTTATGCCAGGGTATTGTGAGACGGGGGCTGCCTCTCCCCACTGGAGGTAATCTGCTCAGTACAGTTAGGGCACTTAACACTTGGCCTATACTATAGCACTACTTTAGCACCTCCATAACAAAGCTTTCATTAGACTGTGCAACAGATACCACACTGTCATGCTGTGCAGCCAATGCTGCCATGACCTCTTCATGTTTGTGCTCTTGACCTTCATGTTACATATGGAGCTGATGGGCTACATAAACTGGACATGGTCATGAGAGCTCACATCAGAGCCATGATGCCACTATGAATGTTTATGTGCCTGTATTAGTAAAGGGGCACCCTCTGATATGCATCCATGAGTATTGTCTGCACTCTCATGTGTAGTCCGACAGACAGTATCAGTACATCATGGGGAAGTGTCACCATCATTACCAGACTTTACATAGGAGAGTAGGTCATGGTCATCATCATCATCATGTCCATCATCTGATGCCCTCACATCATCAGAATGTTCAGCCACACATTTCTCCCTATTGGAGTCTACACCATGACACATGTAACTGTCACCTTCCAGTCTGGACAATTAACTCACTGCAGTGACCCATGTGCCATTAGCCATACTGTCAGATTGAGGCACATCACATTCCAGTTCAGGATCTGTTGACAGGCTACTGGAGGAGGCAGGTAGTGGACACAGAAGTTAAATGAAGCAATATATAACTGACATTACTGGACAACTATATCACTACAATGCATAATCATAGCGATATGGACTTACCAGTTTGGTATGTTTGTGGGTGGCACAGGGGTCCTCTAAAGCAGAGTTATGCCTTGCCAGACAGATAACAACCAAATATGATGGATAATGTGAAAAACAGCTACTAAACCTGCTTGACATGTCCTCCTTTATTTCTACTGACAACGTTGAAAGTTGAAATGCCAGTATCATGTAAAAAGAAAAACGTGCATGAGTCAGTAGAAAGCACATACATGATATCATGCATTTAACATGATGTATAACAAAGCAAATACAATATATGCATATCAGATGGGAGATGATGTTGAGCAAATTCTAGGTAAACAAGATAACATCAGTCATGAAGATCAAAGATGAATGTAACAATATTGAAATGCAGCAACCATATAGACTACCTTACCAGGTTTGCCATGCCCAGTAAGAGAATGAATCATCCAGTGCTATGCAGAACTTGTAGTTTAGAATGAAACACAAACAACATGTGAGTATACTCTTCAGCGATAACAGGAGGCAGAGACACAAAACAACTATGGATCACACTAACAGAATTTGGAGGCACTTATGTGACAAGCGGTGCTGATGTCCTGATGAGGTGCCAACATTAATATCAAAGATCATAGGTGGGCTTGCACTATGGCATCAATATAAACAATCTTATCAGGTGTGTATGTGGTTGATGAGGAAGGCACAATGTGGTGCAATGATGTTATTTCTTGTTTAAAATGGAATACAAACAGCATGTGAGTATAATTCTTAGTCACAAAAGGAGGCAGAGACACACGACAGCTATGAATCACAATAGGGGAATATGGAGTCACTTATGTGACAAGTTCTGCTGTTCTAACTTTGATGGGCCTATGCAGTTAAAACACTCATAGGTTCATAGGTTCATAGGTTCATACTAGGCTATCTGCCCAAGGGCATTTATAAGCCTAGCCCATAGTTATTTGGCTTTCACCACCCCTTTAGTTTGAATAAAACTATGCCTATTATTTTGCTGTGCCTCTGTCAAGCAGTGACACTGAAGTAATCCCTGGGGTATATCTGAGATCCCCCATCCATTGGTTAAGATTCCTTTTGAACAAGGCCAGCGAGGTGCTCTGCCTCACATGTACCGGGATTTTGTTCCACAGCATAGGGAGTCTCTGGGTGATGAATCTGTCCCTCCAGCACATTCTATTAATAACCGTGTCAAGGTTTAAGTCTCCCGCCCTTGTGGTTCTGAGGGATCTAGATTTTTTGAGGTGAAGCATATTCATCAAATCAGGGTTTGACATGGCCTTATATGTCAGGCACAGGTCACCTCTGAGCAAGCGGTATGAGACTGAATAGAGCTGGAGTTCCTTCAGTCGGGCAGCATAAGACATATTTTTGAGACCCTTTATCCTTTTGGTGAGGAACTTTTGGGGCCTTTCCAGCTGCTGCAGGTGTCGGGTCAGATACATTCTGAATGGGGCATTGTACTCAATCATAGGTCTAATGAGTGATGAGTACACGGGGACAATGACCTCCCTTGATCTAGATGTGAATCCCTTCATGATCAGGTGGGCAATGTAGAAGGTTTTCCTAACTACTTTAGCAACATGAGTGTCAAACGAAAGGCTACTGTCAACCTGGGTCCCCAGATCCCTGATGACTTCTTCTGTGCTCAGTGGATTGCCACCTATATGGTAGCTAGGGGTAACCTTGTTTTTCCCGAAGGGTATGACTATGCATTTCTTGGCATTTAACTTTAGGCCATGGCTCTGGCACCAGTTATCCGTTTCTGTGAGGCCCTTCTGAAGGATATCTGTGTCAGATGTGTTTTCGACTATGGCGCCCAGTTTGCAGTCATCTGCAAACTTTGTCAGCCATAACCCTCCTGTGTTTGCTTGTACTTCAGAAAAGTAGATGCCGAACAAGAGTGGACCCAGGACTGAGCCCTGTGGGACACCACTTGTGACAGGCTTTGAGTCTGACATGGCTCCAGCAACTCTGACCCTGTGGGTTCTGTCACTTAGCCAGTTTGCAACCCATCTTGTGATGTATGGGTTTACATTCAAGCTGATGAGTTTTTCGATGATACCTGAGTGGGGTATTGTGTCGAAGGCCTTTGCCAGGTCAAGGTAGGCTGTATGGACTGCCTTTCCCTCATCAATGGCCTTGGTGACTGTCTCGAAAAGTCAACCAAGTTTAAAAGGCATGATCTGCCTTTGACAAAGCCAAACTGGGTTGGATCCAAAGTCTGCAAGTTCCCTATGTCTTTATTTATGAGTTCCATTATGATCCTCTCCATGGCTTTGCAGATAAGGCTTGTCAAGCTAATGGGACGGTAATTTCCAGGGTCGGTGGAGGCACCGCCCTTGTGAAGTGGGACCACAGTCGCCATGCGCCACTCCTTGGAGTGCGTATCCTGAGGTGAGGCTAAGATTAAACAGCTGTCCTAACTGCGGGTTTAATTCCTCATTGAGTTCGTGGAGCACACAGCCGGGTACACCATCCGGTCCCATGGATGCTGTGTTTTTTGCTTTGGAGAGAGCATTTCTCACCTGGGCGTTGGAGATGTTTGGGGGGGCTACAATCCTCTGGTATAGATATCTCTCCTTTTGGGGGGGAGGGGGGGAGAAGTTTGCACTGAACCTGTCAGCCAGTATGTTGGCAATGTGTGTAAGGTTCAGTAATCTTCACATCATTTTGAACTAATTCTGAGCATATCTGGGAGTTTCCTCCTAGGTTTCTAACCTAGCTAAAGAAGGCCTTATGACTGTCTTTTGAGTCCTTGGCGATTTTTCTCTCAAAATTTGCCTTGGATGATTTTATGAGAGCTCTTAGTTTTTTACTTATAATGATCAAAGGTGTCTTACCTTTCAAGGATTTTGCTCTATCTTGTAGTAGCTTCCTCCTTTTGTTGTAGAGCTTGTTTATGGCTGGGGTCCACCAGACTGGACGCTTGCCTTTGGTCTCAATCTCACATATGCTGCTGACAGTATTTATGCATTGTGTAGGTAATATGCTGTAATGATTATTGTGTGCATTCACATCAGAGATGTTGTGACATGCACAGCATACTACTGCTGTTGTCAATATAATTTAAAAATAAGGTAAGGTTTGTGAATGAAAGTCTTTTAATGACAATTGGATTATTCTTCATTGTTTGTGAGCATCAGACATACCTGAATATCCTGGAACAACTGCCCCAATACTCTCTTATGTAATTAATTTCAAGGTAATAGTTCATACAGCAATCACCAGTGTAATTTGTCACTTGGGCTACTGTACTACTTAGTCCGTATTTAAGTATCTATTGTAAATGGCCTAATTGCAGGCACAATCTGTCTGCACTGAGGACACATATGAGCATCACCTTTTTACTACTGCTTCTGCATCTGTCAGTGCAATCTTTCTGGGTTCATTGTAACATGTTTGAATTGAAATGAACATGTTTATATACTTGTTATGTAAAGACAGCATGGCCTAGGCAAGATCATACTGCCATTTTACATTGTATATTACATGTAAGTGACCCTTCCATTTGATACCATTTTGATGCAAGTATGTTGTAATGTTATATGTTATCCATGATATGCTGCACACACCATTTGCATTATATTGTCAACTACAGACTTGCATATGTAGAAATGGTAGTATTCTAAGTATTATTTAGGGACTTATGTGTGGAGTAAACATTGCACATATTACACTTTTATGATTATGTGTTACTGCTGTAATGACACCTGAACATATAATTGTGTAGTAATCGGTGTAATGAGATCCTCTGTTACTGTTGATTTATAACTGTACTATACAGAGTGATATGCCATAATAGTATTGTCAAAGTAAACTTTCACACAAGTGCAAAAACTGAGCAAAATTCCATGTCTCCAGACTCAATATGCAGACAATATAGAGGGCTGGATTCACGATGGCTTGCACGGAGTCTAAGAGTAGAGTAAGACTCCATGCAGCCATCATGTCCGACGAGCGATCCAGGAACAGCCTGCAGGGGCGTGCAAGAGAGCTCCTAAAATGGCTCTTACACGGACAGGGCTGGGAAATGCAAATTACCTCAATTGCAGGTGAAAGGCATGCAAATGAGGTAGATTTGCGATTCAGGAAACCCGAATCTGTCTGAGTAAGAGCAGTGTTATTTGCAGAAATGTACTAAGTTGACGACTGAGTACCATTCTGCAAATAGCAAAACGGAGCCATGACAGCTCCAAATAATGGTTGCATCCAGTGCAGGAAGCATGCCAATGTCAAAATATATGGCCATTGGCAATGTTTCTCAATGCAATATGAAAACAAATAATAATTTTTTTTCTCAGATTTCCAATGTTTAAGTGTAGCGCAGTGCCACGCAAATGGGCTGTGCTCTAAAAACCAGAAAAATAAAAATTAAAACCCCCAAATGTGGATCCTTTTTCAATTGTTAATGTACAATGCAAGGGAATGGCAGGCTGAAGACAACATGGCCACTGAGGAGAGGTTGCTAAGGAGGGAAGCTCAGTCTAAGAGATGTAACCAAGCATTAGCAGGCAATCCTATGCAAAGGAGGGTTAGGATAGTGAATCACAAGTTTACATAGCAAATGAGCACAGTCAGTGGAGTGTAGGAGTAGGATAAGGGGAGTAACAGATTAGAAGATAGGTGACATCATGAGTGGGGTATGTATGAAAGAAGTGAAGCTCATTGGAGCAGAGTAGCATGTGTCAGTTGTCATTTATACATCATGAAAAGAGGTGTGTCAAAAGGTAGGCTAGGTAAAGGCAAGAAATGGAAGGTGTATGCCATGGATAACACCAAAGTTTCTTGCTGAGCGGGTATGCGCTCGTGTGCACACCTGTAAACCTGAGTAAGTAAGAGTGTGTGCGTGTAAGCATGAGTGCGCGCGTTTAAGCTGCAGTAAGCATATATAAAGCTGTTTAAAGAGTTGTAAGCACGTTTGCACCGGTGTGCATGCATTTTAACCTGAATAAGCAAATTTTAGTCCGTGTAAGCATGTGTGCGCATGTGTGAGCTGCTGTGAGCGTGTTTGCGCTTGTGTGCGCGGCGCTGCCCCCGAGGAAACAAAAAGGAAAAAGGAAGCACAACAAATAGTAGGAAGCTACCAGGGAGTACTAGCAGAGCTAGCAGGTGAAAACAATCAGAATCAGACAATTACAGAGGCAGTACACTAGCCCAGCCCAGCCTAGCACTTAAAACTCTGCAAAGAACAGTCCATTATGTTTCTTACAACAGACACTGCAGTAAGCTAATAGAAGTGAAAACTGAAAAAGCTTTACTGAGACAAAGAAATGTTAGGGGCTGCCATTGCTGTTATAAGGCGACATATGCAACATGCTGAGGGTGGTGACAATGGAAATGCTGCTGGACAAACCACAGTGAGGAGACGGAGAAGAGTGTACAGGCCCAGGGTAACCTACCAGGGGCTACATGAGCTAGAGATAGTGGAGTGCTATAGAGTGGACAGAGACCTCCTGCAGCAAATTGTTGAGCTGTGCAGGCCACGCCTCACACACAGAACCAACAGAGGAGAACCCATCCCAGTGGAAACCAAGGTATGCGTTGGCCTAAGAATATTAGCAACAGTGATATGATGGGGATATCACAGACATCAGCATCCAGGGTACTGCACCAGTTCCTGGATGCCATGTCAGCACATGGTGATCATGTATATTTCCCCAATTCCCGTGAGGTATTGGCCAGCAATATACTCCTCTTCCAGCAAATAGTGGAATACCCTGAGGTAGTGGGTGCAATAGACTGCACGCACATACGCATCGAAACACCAGCCAGTGAGCGGGGTAGGGTCTCCTTCAACCGCAAGGGCTTCCCCTCCATCAACTGCCAGGTCATGTGTGATGCCCAGGGCATAATACTGAATGTGTGTGCTGGCTGCCCTGGAAGCTACCATGATTCCCATATCTGGCATCTGACGCAGCTGTACCAGACATTTGCCAATGGGGACATACCACATAGTCACCTAGTGGGGGATGCCGGCTATGCACTGGAGCTGTAGCTGATGACACCCATCAGAAACGCACACACACCTGAACAGGAACGCCTTAATGAGGCACACGCACAAACACGTAATGTAATTGATCGTGTGTTGGGCTGCTCAAGTCACGGTTCCGGTGCCTGGACACATCTGGTGGAGCCTTGCAATACTCACCAACTACATGTACCCAAATTGTCATGGTATGTGCTATGCTACATAATATGATCCTGTGAAAACAGCTGCACCAGGACCAGCATAGGCCTGGGCCAAACAGCCCCCCCACCATTTCCAAGGCCATCACAGGCAGAGTGTAACTCGGAGGAGGAACAACCTGAGCCTGCCCCAGTAGGCAGAAGGAGGCGTACCCAGTATGCTTTGGCCTTGGCAAAGAGGCAACACATAGCACATACACTGGCTCAGTAGGAACTCTGGAAATGATACCTCTCTCTGACTTGCACATATAGTAAAAGGGATGCCTAAGTTGACACTATCTGCTTTCAAACGTGTATAGCGAGTGTTGTATGTGCATCCAACATAGGCAGCCCTGCAGCACCACCTGAGGCATGATTGCCATGTGTTAAGCAATATAAAGCAGTGCTAAACAGCATTTACCACCATGTAGTATATGCAAACAAAATTGCACACACCAACTAGCACAACTGTGGTCAATGTTGAGTAATATTGGGCAACGTCCAGCAATGTTGGTGAATAGTGAGCAATGTCAGACAAGCCTGGTCTAAGTAGGGCATAGCTGAACAAAAGCCAACATGCTCATATTTGCGTAACTGGCCCTTAAGCAGTCTGGTCTGCTCAGTATGAAAATATAAAGCAGTGATGGGCCTCGAACCCAGGATGCTATGCACTATAGTTAAAGTACTGACCAACTAAACCATGACAATATTGAAGTGGTCACCCTGTATGAAGGAATGTTGATAAGTCTATGCAAAGTATCTCATGGAAACCCTACAGGCACAGCATAATCCCTGTCAAGTTATGACACAAAGGTGAGTCCTGCAGTAAGAACAGAACCTGACTTCCAACACACACAGTATAAATGTTAATATTGGTCATGTTCACACACATCAACAAATGTAGTGGACCTCAGATAGCAACATACTGAAAGGTCACACTGGGCATGCTCACACACTTGAATAAATGAAACAAATGTCAGGCAACAAAACACGGAAAGCCTGAACTGGGCATGCTCACACACTTATGCCATGTCTGAGTAAAGCAGTGGGCCACACATATCTGGCAGTTGCATGTGTTAACCCGGGAACCTCTCACTATCCAGCAATCTGCCCTGTGCACACAGTTATATGACAACAGACACATATATAATATAGTGGAACCCTGTCCTAATCAAATATGTTCTGCAGATACCTAAGTTGTTCATAGAAACTGGGAAAGCAAAGATGATAAAGACCTGCAAACAGTATCAGCAATAAACATTGTGCATCCCAAACATTAGCATAGATTCAGAGGTCGATACTAGGCTATCTTCCCTAGGGCATGTACAAGCCTAGCCAGAGTGTGTTTGGCATTTGCAATCCTGTCAGATTACTACACTGTGCGTGTGAATAGTAGGTCACACAAGATAGCCCATTTACATTTAGGCTAGTGTGCCTCTGTCTAGCAGGGATACAGAAGATATCCCAGGAGTAAACATACGATCACCCATACAGTCTTCAAGATGTCTCCTGTAGGTGGTCAGTGGGTGGCTCCGCCTATGTGAAACTGGGATTACAATCAAGAGTGAGTGGAGCCTCTGGGATAAGAATCTGTCCCTCCAGCATGTCCTATTAACATCTGTGCTGAGGTATATGTCCCTGGAGTGTGTAGCTCCAAGGGTGTCAGATATCATGAGGTGGAGCATGTCCAGTAATTCTGGGTTAGGTATATCTGTAAACAACAGGCACACATCATATCTGAGTAGGTGGTAAGCGACTGAGTAGAGCTGGAGTTACTGCATCCGAACTGTGCAGGGCATCTGTGTGAGTCCCCAGATCTGCTTGGTGAGGAACTTCTGTGGCCAGTACAGTTGCTGCAGGTGTCGGCTAAGGTACCCCCCAAATGTGGCATTGTAACCAAGCATGGTTGTGATGAGTATAGGGGTACAATGACCTCACTCGATCTAGATGTGAAACCATATGGGATAATGTGGCCTATATAGAAGGTCTGTCCAACCACTTTGGCAACATGATTATCAAAGGTGACAGTATGAACAAGTCATGTCCCCAAACCCCTAACAACTCCTACCATATGTAATGGAGTACTACCTATGTGGTAATGTGTGGGCATGTTGCTATTCCCAAAGGGGATGACTATGCAACTAATGGCATTTAGCTGTAGGCCATGGCTCAGGCACTAGTCATCCATCTCTGTGAGACCCTGTTTGAGTATGCATGTGGCAGCTGGAGAGTTGATTATGGCACCCAGTTTGCAGTCAAGTGCGAACATGGTCAGCCATATTCCCCCTGTGGTAGCCTGTATGTCAGACAAATATATACTGAACAAGAGAGACCCCAGGACTGAACCGTGTGGGATGCCATGAGTAACTGGTGTATAGTCAGACATGGTACCTGCAATTCTGACCATGTGGGTGCTATCCTTGATCCAGGTAGCAATCCATCGTGTGAGATATGTGTCCATTTCAACGCTGGTAAGCCTATGCATAATGGCCCAGTGGGTTATTGTGTTGAAGGGTTTTGCAAGGTTCAGGTAGGCTGTGTGGACAACTGTCCCTATGTCAATGGACCTGTTAACTGTTTAAAGAATACAGACAGGTTCAAGAGGCAAGATCTTCCCACAACAACGCTGAAATGTGTAGGACACAGTGTCTGTAGGTTCCTGATGTCTATGTGTATGAGTCCCATGACAATACGCTCCATAGTTTTGCAGAACAGGCTAGTTAGGCTTATAGGGCAATATTGTCTGTGGTCCGTTGTGGCACCGACTCTGTGGAGTGGGACCACTGTCGCTATATGCCATTCCTTGGGTACATATCCTGTAGTAACTCCGATATTGAACAGTGATGTAATGTGGGGGTTACGTCTGTCATGAAGCTTGTGTAAGATGCAGGCGGGACACCATCTGGTCCCATTGATGCTGTGATGTACGCTTTGGGGAGTGCAGCACTCATCTGTTACTGTGTGATGTCAGGGAGGTTACAATCTGTTGGGATGGATAGTTGCTCCTTAGGGAGGATAGGGGGAGACATCTGCACTGAACCTATTTGCCAGGATGTTGGCAATGCCAGTGAGTTCAGGGTAAGTTTAGTCAGTATGCAGTAAGTCACAGCATATCAGTGAGTGCCCACCCAAGTTCCTGACATAACTGAAGAAGGCCGTGTGATAGTCCTACGTGTTTGGTGCAATTGTCTGGTAGAAGCGGCCCTTAGAAAAGTTCATGAGTGATCGTAGCTGTCTGCTAGTACAGATCACAGATGTCTTCCCCAACTGGGATTGTGCTCTATCATGTAGTAGCTTCCTCCTGATGTTGTACAGCTTATTAATGGCTAGGGACTACTAGACAGGTCCCCTGCCATTGGAGGATGAGTCCTGTTGTTATTTGGGATAGCACAATCCATGCAGTCCACTAGGTGTCCATAGAATGTGTATGTAAAGGATTCAGCAGTCTAAGCCATATTTGCCACTGTCTCAGGGTCTCTGAAGGATTCCACCTTGCTTTGGTGAAGTGAGACGTTGACTCATGAGAAGTTCACCAAGATTACCCAAGATGGGTGTGTGGAGGGTATATGTATGTCCAGTGAGATACATGTATGTTCTGACCTTACCAATGAGGGGTATATCGCTGGTGTGGAACATAGAGTCCCCATGTTGGTGATGATCAGATCCAATATGTATTCCCCCTTGTGGCTGTGCTGACTGGTTGTGCCATAGCATATGAGTCTACAAATTGTAGCAACTGTTGGGTGAGGGTGTTGGGGCTTGAGTAGTATCCCCAGTCAATATTTGTGTATTTGAAATCACCCAATATAATGGTGTTTGTGGAGACCTTCATATTCTCCATTGTTCCCTTGAAAGTTGAGTGTGGTTCCTGAGTTTGGGAGGGTGGTCTGTAGCAGGCAACAAACTGAAAGGCAGTTTTGCACAATAGTAGTTGTATATGTATGGTCTGTGATGCTTTGTGCAGTGCTACTAACCCAGAGGTGTGTGTATCTGTGATGTATATGGATACCCCCCAGTTGTGTTGTCTGTTCCAAGTCTTGTGGTCAGAAAGCATGGTATGAAACATAACCTGGTAGTGCTGGTGTGCATAACTGAGCCTGAACCAGGCGTCTGTTAGTGCACATATATCGCTATCCTCCATACTGAGGAGAGTCCTGAGTGGCCGCAATATGAGGGTAACACATCTGGTGTTGAGCAGCATTACCCTTAGTTTTATTTAACCTGTAATGTCTATGGAGGTGGGTTTGTCTTTTGAGCCCTGCTTAAAAAAGGCACTATGGTGGTAGCAAGAGCCTTAGCCAGCATTCGAACGTCCAAGTGTGACAGGTGCAAGCTGTCCATAGTGAAGCTACGTGGCATGTCGAGCATGTCACCACAGGCCGACAGACACTGTATCCCCTATGAATGACAACAATTTGTTAGCCAACTGTTAAACATGATATGTTTGTCTGTATACTATGACATCATAATTGGTGGGTGTAAGATGCTAGACAAGGTCAGGGTCATACTGGCCTGGGCTACATGATCAGAGTGTTCCTCCATGTATCATGTCATGTGGTCCAGGGAGTAACATCTGAGGTTTTACGCACCAGCATGGACAAGTCCTGTACTTGCTTTGGAGTGACCTGACTGCATGTGTTATGTGGCAGAACCTGGCACCCGACAGACAGCCCAAAGTGACTATTCCCTTGTTTGGGCTGGTGAGTGGTACGTCAGTGTATCTGACAATAAGTGTCGCCTATTAAAAGTGTATTAGGTGTGTTGCTTAGCCCGAAGGGCAGTGACTGTGTGGCACACTGACATTGTGAACTATGTGATATGTGGGTATTGTAATGGGGTAGCAGTTGTGTGTGTGTCTGCTTTGGAGGTCTCTGCTGGTTAGGCAGAGTTCATTTACAGCATCCGAGTATGTCTATGTGTGATAATGTGGTTTGAGTGCTGTCGCTAGAGGATATGTGAGACTGATATGTGGTGTGTGTGGTTACCTTCACCACCTGATAGACTGTGCCAGTCATGGATCGAGAGAGGTCAGCACCCTGTATGTCTATATAAGTGCATCTCACACATATATCTGAGTTTGTCGGGAGGAGGAGAGGGTTGTCTGTGTACATGAGGCAGAGGTAACATTGTGTCAACATCACAATATTCACCAGCTGGACTGGAGAGTGCACACAAAACCGACCCCTGGACATGCCAGGATATTATGATGACATACTCTGTAGCGTGATCACAAAGGATCAGTAGGGTGTTAAGTGTGTAAAAGAGTATAACAGGGATTAGTGCTCAGGTTCATTGGTGTTTTGTAAAGAGTAGCCAAGAAGGAGTCCAGACTGAATCATGACACCTCCTTCAGCTATGTCATAAATAGCAATGTACACCCATATATGTCCTGAGTCAGGGCCAACTGTCCCTGACTGACAATGCCGACATCCTGACAGACAGGCCCATATATACATACCCACCTCCCACTGACGATAGTCCATATCATCATACCAGGAGATATCACATGTAGAATGTATGAGCAGCTACCCCCAATGCCAAAAGCATGGCAGCAAGTGGAATACATTGATTCCCAATATGTGTCATGCATAAACTACAGAACAAACAAATCCTGCACCTGAACAGTCAGCTGAGCCTCACCCCCTACACAGGATGTTGAACTGTTGAATGTGTTACAGCAACATATGGCACTCCCCGCAAGTGTTGGTGCACAACACACCATGGGAAGTACAGTCCAGTACGCCTATGAAGTCTAATCTGCAAGATCATGGAGTTCATCATGGTTGAAGTCATAAACAGAGCTATTGGAAGCTGACATACACACAACCCTACCAACTGTGGTATGTTCATGTGCGGATTATGGTTCCCAAACATGCTAGACTGTTTGCAAGGCAGCCACCCAGGATATACATACACATGTCTCACATAGACTTTGAATAGCCCTTTATCAACATCCCAGACACATGTAGTATCCACAAAACCAACAAGCTGTGCATAAATATGTGTTGACATATGAAGGAATGTCAATGTGTCCACAGATAGATCACACAAGGTAAGGATTATGAGGTCCTGTTCAAGCTGTTGACACCTGCTGACCCACATGGACCATTCCCGGAATGGCATAAAACAAAGTGTACACACATCACCATGTCCAGTCTGATGATGTCACCATCCTATAAATACAGCAGGAGAAAGGAAACCAGCCAGTAAAGCAAACAGCGCACTGTGTTAATGTGTCTCTCTCTAGTATCATAACATAATTAGGTAGGGGATTAAATCCTGTAAACACTAACTGTGTGTGTGGGGGGGGTGTGTATGTGTGCAGTTTCCTTTGAGAGGAGTGCCCTTTTTGGAGACTGGGAAAACTCACTAAAAGAGGTACGAATTTCCTCTTTGGAAAGTCTGATGATGTCACCATCCTACAAATACAGCAGGAGAAGAGAAACCAGCCAGTAAAGCAAATGGTGTGCCGTGTTAGTGCATCTCTCTCTAGTATAATAACAGAGTTAGGTAGGTGTTTGAATCCTGAAAACACTGACTGGGGGGTGTGTGTATGTATACAGTTTCTTTTGAGAGGAGTGCCCATTTCAGAGACTGGGAAAACTCACTAAAAGAGGTATGAATTTCCTCTTTGGAAAGTCTGATGATGTCACCATCCTACAAATACAACAGGAGGAGGGAATCCAGCCAGTAAAGCAAATAGCGCACAGTGTTAATGCGTCTTTCTCTAATATCATAACATAGTTAGGTAGGGGTTTGAATCCTGCAAACACTGACTGTGGGTTGGTGTGTGTGTGTATGTATGCATTTTCGTTTGAGAGGAGTGGGGGGTGTATGTGTGCAGTTCCCTTTGAGAGAAGTGCATTTTTTGGAGACTGGGAAAACTCACTAAAAGAGGTACATTCCTCTTTGGAAAGTCTGATGATGTCACCATCCTACAAATACAGATGGAGAAGGGAAACCAGCCAGTAAAGCGAATAGCATGCCATGTTAATGCGTCTCTCACTAGTATCATAACGGGGGTGTGTGTGTATGTGTGCAGTTTCCTTTGAGAGGAGTGGGGGGGTGTATGTGTGCAGTTTCCTTTGAGAGGAGTGCCCTTTTTGGAGACTGGGAAAACTCACTAAAAGAGATACATTCCTCTATGGAAAGTCTGATGATGTCACCATCCTACAAATACAGATGGAGAAGGGAAACCAGCCAGTAAAGCGAATAGCGTGGCATGTTAATGCGTCTCTCACTAGTATCATAACGTGGGTTTGTATATGTGTGCAGTTTCCTTTGAGAGGAGTGGGGGGTGTATGTGTGCAGTTTCCTTTGAATGAAGTGCCCTTTTTGGAAACTGGGAAAACTTACTAAAAGAGGTACATTCCTTTTTGGAAAGTCTGATGATGTCACCATCCTACAAATACAGACGGAGAAGAGAAACCAGCCAGTAAAGCGAATAGCGTGCCATGTTAATGCATCTCTCACTAGTATCATAACATAGTTAGGTAGGGGTTTAAATCCTGGGTGGGGGTGTGTATGTGTGCAGTTTTCTTTGAGATGAGTGCCCTTTTTGGAGACTGGGAAAACTCACTAAAAGAGGTACATTCCTCTTTGGAAAGTCTGATGATGTCACCATCCTACAAATACAGATGGAGAAGGGAAACCAGCCAGTAAAGCAAATAGTGTGCTATGTTAATGCATCTCTCACTAGTATCATAACAAAGTTAGGTATCTGCAAACACTGACAGTGTGTTGGTCAATGCATTGTGGGTTTTGGTTTTACTATGGTAGGACATATTATGATTAAAACAGTAAGTGCATTGCACACATCAGGTATCTGCATGGCAAATATATATGTGTACATGTCCCCTCAATCAGTACATAGGTGTGAAGCCTGCATACTGCATAAATACATCTGTTTAGATTGACAGGTTGTGCCGCTGCTTCTCAGATCTTAGGACAAATATGTATGTATGTGACAAGGCTGTCCACTGTTGTGATCTGTGGCCAAGGTCATCTGTGCCACACACACACCCATGACAGTTACTAAAGAGTAGTGTGAGTGAGGGTATATGCCTGGGGTATATGTCAGACATGTTCATACACAACAATGACTGGCAATAATGGACAGTCTGTATAGGTGTACAACTGCCTTGTGGATATGCATTCAGGCCTCTAATGTCTTATGTAATACACCAAGGGACTCCACAATACCTATGGATATGTGGATAACAAGGGACACATGACATAACACGAGGCTGTATGTACACATTGGTACCCAACATACATGTTGAGGTCTACCATCGATGTGGTACTGATGGGATAGTATGTATAGTAAATGTGGATGACTATGCCATAGCCGGCTTACTGCTATACAGCATGTATCAGACAACAGGTATCTGTCTGTATGATACCCTTGTGTAGGATATGCATCCCATCCAGGGAATGCATTGTAGGCCAATGCATGCATTTCCAGATGTGGATGGACACATCCCTAATGTGTTTGCATGTACCTAAGGGGGCTATATGCCAAACAGGTGTGGTCCCAGGAGTGGGTGGTGGTCAATACCACTGGTTAGTGTTAGAGTATAGTACCGGAAGGATTCAACTGTTACTGAGTTCCCTACAACTGTGTGTCATTTGTCAGGACATCATCCAGTGATTGCTTACAGTCCTGCTATTGAGGTTGCGTATACTACCAGACTGCAAATCATTGACAGATGTTAACAGTATCACCCTCAGCATAGTGTCAACCCATGTCATACACACATGTGGACCCATGTTAGTACATAACTGTAGTAGAATGCATACTGGCCATTGAAAATTAATATGAGATGTTAACAATGTGTACAACAGGGTATACCACATGTCCCATGTGTCCACCATGCACGTACATGCAGACAGTGCGCAGCCACCATGTTCACAGATGTACACTTGCTAATCTGTACTGCACATATCACATACGTACTGTCCACTCACTAACACATGCTGGCAACACATTACACTTCAGCCAAGTGGCACATGGGTGGACAATACATACTCAGACCTAACAGTGGTGTAAACGATGCTACATTGACAATCAGAGCTTTGATGCATAATGCCTGCTCAGACATACCTACAAGGATGTCATTACACTTTCCTGTTGACAACTTGCTAATATTGCTACACTGCTATAATGTCAGCCTGTGCATCAGCACTATGTTAGCCTGTTCCTGCATCACTGTTACAGATGACAGGAGGCGACACAGGTATCAACATATGCACAGGGTGTGTTGTTCTTTGCCAGAGCCTGACATTGACCCATCCAATCGACATGTCTGTGTGTGTGTTTGTGTGTGTGTGTGTGTGTGTGTGTGTGTGTGTGTGTGTGTGTGTGTGTGTGTGTGTGTGTGTGTGTGTGTGTGTGTGTGTGTGTGTGTGTGTTTGTGTGTGTGTGTGGGACAACAGTACAGCATGGGCCAACGTTGATGTAATGTGTGTGTATGTGTGAGCCCTAGTTGTTTGGTTAATGTGTGTGTGTCTGCATGCACACAGATCCACCATGTGGCTGCCATATACGGTAGTTTGTGGGACAGCCACAGACTGTACCTGCTTGGCTGTACAGATCACTGTCTCCGGCCATGGACACAGTACCTGTGCCTGTCAGGGGTGCTATGGACAGTATCAGGTACCAACCCCAACTGGGTACTGTCATCAGAGGCAGAGGTATGACGACTGGACCCATGTCCCTGCTGGGACTGGCCAGAGCCATGTGCACATGGTCTTCTGGGACGGTCAATGGACAGGCCTGCCCCAGCATGGCTGGGGCTGGTACTGCCACTACGGGAGCTGCTGTGAACTGTGGGCCATCCGCAACCACTGCCATCTGTTACTGTTGCTGTTGCTGGCATGTGTCTGTGTCGACGTCGCAACCGTCCCGCACAGTCCTGATTCATGGAAGACATATTGTGGAGGGCATCTACTGTCTCCCCCCAATGTCTATCAATGACCCTGCTGTAATTCTGGATGGCACCGGCAAGGTCACGGATGCTGTCATTGATAGCGGTGTAATGGGCCCTCTGCGCCCTAAGTCCCTGTCTGGTGTACCATTCCATACGTGCCTGAGCCTGCATTACAGCCCAAAACATACTGGATGTTGTAAGACCTGTGAGGGTACATCTGCCAGGGGCAATATGACTAGCGCTGCTCCTCCGAGAACCCCTGGACCTCTGCCTATGTGGTACGGTTCCAGGAATCCGGCTATGGCTGCTGTGAGGGGATGCAAGTGCCATGGGTACCACACTCTCCTGGTCAATGCCAACTTTATGCTGTCCCTCACCTATGAGCATTGGTGATGAGGGATGTATTGACAGTATGAGTGTGCACATAGATGGGGTTGAACGCTGTGTACTGTTGATTGGCGGACCAACGACAGACCCTGTCAACCCTTCCTGTGCCGGAATACATGTCTCATCATCACCACCACTATTCGTGGCAGTGGCTTCAGGTTCTCTGCTGCTTTCAGCCACCCCTAACTCAGCACCTGTAAAAGGAAGACAGGAAACACACTTTACAGTCTGCACATGATGCATGCACACATGCACACATGCACACATGCACACATAAACACATGAACACATGAACACATGCACACATGCACACATGTACACATGAACACATGAACACATCCACACATGAACGCATGCACACATGCACACATATACACTCCTCACTACAGCACATACACACACACACACACACACACACACACACACACACACACACACACACACACCAGCAATCCAACACATACTCTATAGTGGGTGAAGGTGGGTGTCAGTATCACAAGGCAAACAGTCACCACACACGTGTCAGCATGCAGAATATGTGTTGCACAAGACCATGCAGTGCAAGTGTAGATGCCCCTATTTCATGGCAGTGTATATGGCTTTGGTGCAATTGTGTAGTTGTTCAGTGATTGGCTACACCCTGGAACACAATGTGTACCCGGACACAACATTGCTGTGCAAGTATCATCAGCTCTGCAATGCCCTGGGCACCATCACTCACAGGTATACTTGCCATGGCTGCATGTGTTATCTGTGTGACACATAGGTTTCCATGTCTGAGTACAGTGTCTGTGTCCATAGCAGATAATAGTGAGCACAGGTGTAGCACATGCATGCTATGTACACACACGGGGTGAGTGGTGCATGCTGACGTGAAGGAATCCCAATGCTCGACATGGCCAGTGTACAGTGGTTATGGTGAGTGTGGGACATATTGCAGATATGTCGGTGCCAGCCATGGCATGGCATGCTACATGACTGCAACATTAAACGCCACACATACCCAATGTGTGTCATGTGACCTATACACCCACTAGCATTCCAGGACATATATGTGACACTTTGTTCAGATGGCGACTGCTGTGCATATTGTGTATACTGGCATATGTAAGCACACACACAACATGCTATGCATATTGTGTATAGGTGCATATGTTTGCACACACACAACATTGAGGTGCACAGCAATGACTGCTATGAGTAGTACTATGGTCACTGTAACTGGATGGGGTGTAGTACCCTGTGCCATCATCGTCATGCATCTTGTGGTCACTCACAGCTACTAATGTGTGCAAGACCACCACCTAGCATGCTGTACCTGAACTGCAGTGCCGTGACTATGTTCACAATTATACAGCCACTTTGTACATGGGTGTGTGAGGTGTCCAATAGGGAGCATTGACTAACATGACTGTGTTATGTGTTGAAGAGTGTTGCACAGCCCCATGATAGGCCTCTACCCCTGAGGTACATCATGTGTGTCTGCATGACATGTGGGATACTGAAGTGTGACCTTACAGCGGGTGTGTGGTAATGAAAAATGTAGTATGTTTTTCGTGTACTGCGTATGATACACGTGTTCTGTTGTGTACAGCTGTAGCAACTATGCATATCCAATGTGCAGTACAGTGTTGCCACAAATGTGTCTGCTGCTCTGTGCATTGTATGTGAATGAGGCAGCTACTGACTTTACTGAGGTGTTTAATGTCTCACAGCAAACATGCACAGCATGCATTATGCGTAGGTGTGTTACGTGTACATGGCCTACACCTCACCTATGACATGCACATGTCATTTCCAATATTAAAGTGTTAACACACTCACCAGCATGTATCGTCTGCCCTGCTGTCACACCAGAGGGACCTACAAGAATATGACACAGTTTGTCAGTGACCACAACTGTGGCATTGCTACTGTGAGTGTGCTAAACTACAGTAGAACAACAGTCAACAGTCACAGGTGTACAGATACTATTCCAAATATCAGTATTGCACACAGTAAGCAGCACAACTGCTGAACACACAGTACACATCTCACATATACTTATTCTAACAATACAGGTAACAGTAGTCTACATCTAGGGCATATTACCTGCACACTCCATGTCATCATGCTGGGAGGCACCAGCCTCCATGATGACACATGTGTGATGCTGTTGCTGCTATAGGCCAGAAGCCACCACGCTTAGGAGCAGCTCCTCCACTCTAGTGTGTGTGTGGGGGTGGGGTGTATGGCCGCCCCACCACCTGTGGCAAGCTGCTGTTTATTGATATCAGATGCACGCCGCCGGACATATCTAATTAAATCACTGCAGTGATGGCGTACCTGCTCATATGTCTGGCTATGCATGCCTATGTCATTTACCCAACGAACAAGATCTTGCCACAGTGCAGT
>NC_056732.1:764837264-764844764 GCF_019279795.1 Protopterus annectens | reverse complement strand
TCAGGTATATATTTGAACAGCCTCAGGGAAAGGTACATATACGTGGGATGCACCTGTGATATTTTTCAGATATTTTGCTGTTGAGACTTTGGGGGATTCGGAGCATATGTATTACTACACCTTTTCTGATGTGCAAGCAGTGTCTACTCTCACTTATTGACATTTTTCATTAAGTGAGATTCCCCACCTTTCTGCCTACTGTTAGTACATTTCACAGGGAGTCAGAGGGGCACAGCTAACAATTGTTTGCAAATCAGGGACATCCCTGTAAATCAGTCACAGTTGGGAGGTCTGGCCTCTGACCTATTCAAATATGTCAGTGTTTATCTTGCTCTTTCACCATGTAGGGTTTGTAAGGTGCTACTGTAACATTATTCCCTACCAGCATGGCTGGTTCTCTTTTCACAGTCATGTCATGCAATTCCACAACACTTGCTGGTTAAAGGCCACAGAACAAGATTTGTGTTATGCCATTCCTATTCTCCCTTTACATTCACTCATTGTAATGCATGATATATTTCTTTCAGCACCACATTATTGTATATCTGCTGTGGCTTAGTGGTACTTCATGCAGTCTTGTGAGTCCAAGGTATAGGGTTCGAGACTGACAGGGGTATTTTATTTTGCTGCTGAGCAGTACAAGGGCCCTGCCATAGAGTGACTAAGGCACTTTTAAGCAGTTGTAAGCGGGTTTGCATGGGTTTGCACGATGCTTAGCTAAGCGCACACATGCACACACTGCTGCAAACCCGCTAACTACTGCTTAAAAGTGCTTACTCCTGCTAACCCCCGCGCTAATTTCTTTTAAAGAAAAGAAAATGGGGAGAGAGGAAAGTGGTGAAAAAGGGGGCACAAAGAGGGACACACAGTAGGTAAACAAGCTTGGGATGTACAGGATGGGTGTAGGGAAGGTCCATAGCTGCCCATTTCTTTAACAGCAACAGCTGTGCATATGCAATGAATTTGGAGTGAATTTTGAAACCTTCCACCCCTCGGAGAAGGGTGAGGACAACAAAGTATGTTGCACTGCCAATTCTAATTATCAGCTTACATGTTTGTCTGATGGACATGTGTGCAAAATGGGCAGCTATGTATGGGGCGTAATGTTTTTGTGGGTACAGATTGCCCTTTTTTTTTTTCAGGTGAGAGTGGGAAGTGAGGTAGAGGAAATAGGTATGTCCGGGGAGGTAGGTTGGGAAGGTAAATAGACAAGACAGACAAGACGCATACAGGGGCTGTGTATGACACATGGGGTGGGTGAACACAATTGATGGGGTCTGATGTTTGGAAATCGCAAGCCCATGAGCACACAGATGGTAACAGTGGAACTGAGATCCCCACCCATGGGCAGTCACCAATGAACTTTCACAGCCCCAAGGGTGGCTGTGCCGGGGGCTGCGTAGGACGGGCAGACTCACCCATGAGATGCGCCACTCTCACCTCAAGCTGGCGTAGGGGATTAGCGACTGAATGCTGGATCTCCCTACGCACCACAGCCCGAACCCTTCAAAGGGTGACAGGTGGCCCTTCTCCGCCCACACTTGCATGGGGGGGTGAGCCCCATCCCCTGTAGTGCTTCCACCCGAAGGTGGCACAGGACCAACAGAGGAGAGGAGCCCGGGCTGGGCACCAGACCTGCTGGTGCCAGGTGCACTCGTTGGCTGAGGAGAGACAGGTGGGTCTACTGGGACCGGCCTTCCCATACGTTCTGTGATTAGGTATGTTTAATTACAACATATGCGAAACAGCATTCCAGATTAGTTGTAACAGCATGCAATAATATTCCCATTAACCCAACACACCAAGGGTACAACAGTTGAACAACAAGCATAACACATGCATATATTGAACCACAGTGGTTATTCCAACAGCATGCAGGGATGTTTGGTAGCAACAGGCCACCATGATTGTGGTGTTTAAACAGGGCACATGCATCAACGTGAATGCAAATATTTATAGAACAATAGGACATATGTCCCCACAAATATTTAAGATTACACATACCCATTGAGGTGTGGAATTGCATGGTTTATGCACATACAGTAGGGTGTAGAAAAAACCTTGGTTAACATCTTATAATGACCTTTTAGTCTACACTACATTCCTAGTGACTGGAAGTGTATATCCCCTACCTGTTTTATTAAACTTGCCACCATACATTAGGTTGTGTAATGGGTTTGGCTAGTTCAATATATGCCTGACCTATATCTGACATACTAACTGTCCAGGATGCAGATGTTACTGCTACATATTTCTTGATTGCATTTATATTTCTTTATCTACATATCTGGAATGTTTTCACATGACATTTTCACTTTGATTTGTACAGAACCCTGCATTTCTTGACACACACTCACATTTCTGGGGAAAAAATAACATGCTACACGTGTGCCAGGTTTACTTATTCATGCCAGACAGTAACTGACTGTTGTGGACTGTATATATGTTTCACAGCTACTAGCACTTCCATCACCCACTTTATATGGGACTGCACAACTCTGGGTTGCCAGCACCTTTTCAAACAGGACTGTTTGTATAATGCAAGGGTACAACAACATTTCAGACTCTGTGACACAGACACACTCTGGGTTTTAGACCTTTATTAATGACATTACACACTTTTCCACAGGCTCACTCCTTTATTTATTTTAACGGTGTATATGGCAGACATGTTCAAGACATATTATACCTTTATTAATAGGTTAGAACAATCTTTTTTCAGGCTCACTCACTTATTTTATATGACAGTGCCTGCAGAGATATTATTCCAGACATATGTTACCTTTCTTAATGGGTTACTAAACTCTTTTTCTGCCTCTCTGACGTTTTTATTTGACAGTACATGCAGAGGACTTATTCAGGCAATTTTATGGCTGTATTATTGGACTACAACACTTTCTTTCATGCTCTCTCTCTCATATTTTATATAACAATACATGCAGAATCATCACTAACCTGCCTGGTGGCGCAGCCTTAGCGGCCTATCAGCATAGGCTTGCTGATTCATAGCACAGTCACCTGCAGCTGTAAAGTAAATGAAGGGATATTGAGACATACCTATCTGTTATACATACTCCATCATCAGTTCTTACATACTGCATTCCATGGCTACATACTCAGTTGTGGGGCATCCCGCATCCCACGGGCCTCCTGTATTCTTTGGTTCAGGTGCTCCTGCTGTCATCTCTTCAGGTCTGCATGGTGGTAACTGACATGCTCACCAGTCCAAGGAATGTCTGTGGCACTGGTGAGGTCATGAGCTAACTGGTTCCAAGCCTCTGCCTTGGGCTCCATCCCTTGGAACTGGCCCTGCAAGAGTCTTGACTCGTGATGGTGGACAAAGAGCCAAACCATGTATTTGGACTCCTTGATGCCCCAACGTTGCGCTCGGAAACGTGTTCCCTCTCTGACACTAGACATTCTAACTGCAGATGTGAGCTACAATCAGTTATGGAGTGTATTCCTGCCTGTGGGGCTTAAATATGCCGCATTTCCTGCACATTTTTGTGATTGGCCGTTTTGTAACATTCTCGGCTGACTGCAGACCTGCTTAGTAATGGTTAAACTACCATTTGTAAGTATATGAATGTTAATAGTGGCTGTTTCCTCTATGTTGTCATGGCTTAGTGGTTCTGTACTTTGCTTCTGAGGCACAGAGTCCTGGGTTTGAACCTTGTCATTCATTTTATTTTCATACTATCCAGACAGGCTAGGGGGTGTGGCTGCATTTAAGCAACTTTGCTCTACGTTGCTCCTCGGTGCCCTATGGTGCCCTGGTTGGCACGGCGTGCATGTCCGCACAAACACATTGCACTGGGTAAAGCACTATTAAACTATGGGCAACTCTATTGCACTAGGTAAAGCGCTATTAAACTATGGGCAACTCTATTGCGCTGGGTGTAGCACTATTAAACTATGGGCAACTCTATTGCGCTGGGTGAAGTGCTGCTTAACTGCAGGCAATTTTATATCAGGATCCTTTAAAATATTTATTTTGTTCACTGATACATTGGCCATTTCACTGCTTTTTAGTAATGTTTAAGCATATTTGTCAGGTATTATTTCATATATACTGTTGTAAAAAATAAGTACGAAGGGGAGTGGTGGGACTCGAACCATGAATGCCGCTTCTTTGTGTGAGCGGTCTACCATTATGCTATTGCTATTTGGTGTGATTTGCATAAACATTCTTTCTTATGCTCTTCCATATCAGAATTGGTAACTCTAGCTAAGCAATGGGCACAACCGCGCGCACACGCGCAAATACGGGCAGCTATTTTGGGGATTTAAAAAATATATTTAATGTTTTGCAATTTAGAACTGTGATAGGGGTTTATAATATCAGGGAGTGTGGTATTGGGTGCAGGGACATTTGAGCGGACTCGCTCTTGTGTGTGTGCTTTGCTTAGTTTTAAAACACTTGCAGGGGAGTGGACATTTAGACTGCTCGGCAGTCGGACACGCCCCCTGCTTTCTTACACGGTCCGTGTAAGACTTACGGTTGAGTCAGCGTGCCCTCATGTATATTCATGGCACGCTGACATCAAACCTTTCAACTGCAGCCTCCGAGTAAGACTTATTAAGTCTTACATGGAGGATTAGTGAATCCAGGGTATAGACTATTTTCACAGACATTTACACATATAACACCCAGCTATTACATCACGGGTATGAAGGTAGACAGAATAATACTACACGTAATTAGAAACACATTTTAGCACTTTTTGCAGTGAACACTTACTTGCATGAGACTTTAGTATTGCACAGGTACTTAGTTAAGACATTGCATTGATCCTTGCACAGAAAGAGACATTTTAGTATTGCACTTTGAACATTAGAGTATTGCACTATGGACTTTAGAGTACTGCACTATGGTTAATTTACGAATTTGTAACATGTATTGAACTGATAAAAGAGATAATTTATTGCATTGCTACTGCTCTAGATGGGCTATAAGTTAACTTAACAGTCTTGGTGAATATCGAACTAAGTATTAGATGAAACTGGTAACCAGGTTAACGCACAATATGAGACAAGCTACTACAGTTTCTACTGACCCAGATGGTCATCATGGGGTGTAGTTATTACTAGAGTTCAGTAGCCTGATGACAATAGGGAAGAAGTTGTTCCTGAATCTCATAGTTCTGCATCATATGCTTCAGAAGCACTTTCCAGATGTTAGATGCAGGAACAGTCTGTAAGCAGGGTGAGTGCAGTCTTTAATTATTTTTCTCATCCTGCCAAAACATCTGGATAAGTACACATTGTGGATTGGTGGTAAGGTGGTCTTGATGATCCTCTCAGCTTTGTTTGCCACTGTCTGGAGGGATTTACTGGTACATTTATACTGTAGATGTGCAACTCTCCTGTGTATGTGTAGGTTGAAGACATTTAGAAGGTTGTTACTGCCAAACATGCAATTGTATCAGCAATTATCACTCCTATGGCTCATGTGAGTTCTTGTCAATAGTGATACTGTGTGTTGTGTTTTAATCTTTTACTATACTCACACAGCCATTGATGTGCATCTGTAGATTATTAATATTTACATGTTGGTGGCTTTATTTCATACTCCTACCCCCCTTCAGCATGTGATGCATAAACATTTCTAGGTTTCTTATGGAGTCTGACATTTTCTTTCCATCCAGTAGTGTGCCTTTTATACTTGCATTATGTCCTTCTATGACAGTAAAAATAGATATCCTTCCATGACAGTAACAATAGATACACAGTATTACTTCAATCATGTACTGTTTAGTATATGTATGTGTGAGTTTTCCTCCTTTACAGGTCATTTCAAATGCTACTGTGACATGTAAGCAGATGTGTCATATCTGTTACCTATTACTTTTCAGATATTAGTGGCATGATTTCTTAATTAACTTTGCTAATTGCAGTAAATACACTGGCACATGACTTACATGGTTTCTGTTTGTACAAAAGGGTGTGGGTATATTGCTTGTGGTCCATTCCAAACATGTTGCCCAGTGCAATATGACTCGCATAAGGGTTTATGGATTAATTCACACATGACTAATACATCACTCACATGATACTTGGTTACTGTACATGGAGTATGACTCATGTACATTGCTGTATGTATTGCTGTTTTTCTTTTTCTGTTGCTTTTGAGGCTTTTCAGGAATATGTGTGGATGTACAATTAATTTCATGTTACAGAGCATGGTGCCAGTGTCATTGTAGAAGATGATGACATACATAACCACTTCCTGCTGAGTTAGACTATGAGGACCAGGTCAGAAACCAGGATGATGAGGATGACAATGAGGAACCAGGCAAATTTCATCATTCCAGCAGGCCAACTGCGATGATGTGCTCTATTATGCCAGGCAGATGACTTGAAGGACCAGATTTATGATGCCATCATTGTTCCAGAGACATGATAGGGAATTTCTTCCAGGAGATGGCATAGGCCATGTACGACTCCTGGGAGATCACACATGAGATTATTCATAACGTTTGACCCCACCAGGGATGGCTCCCAGGAACATAAGTAAAGTCTATGTGATCCATTCATGCAATGTTGCCACCATGGTGCATTCCTTTTCTGCTATATTAGGCACACATGTTTACATGAATCCCATAATGTGGTCATGCTTGTAGGATGTACCTCAAGATGTACACTTCACAATTAATTTTGTATGAGGCTATACTTTGTTTCTGAGATATGATAGTTGTTACAATATGACATTGCCAATATCAACATGTTGTCATGATCTCATCAAATACTTACATTCCTATGGACAGTGTTTTGGACTGTGGAGAGATTTTCCTGCACTCTCTACGTGGCTTGTCTTTTCTGCATACAGTGCACTGTGACAATGCTACTGCAGATGTAGTATGCCCTTTCCTATGCCAGATATGTCTGTCACAGGAGGTGTTCTGCCTGTCTGACACACTTGTCTTGTTGGCAGTACTCACTTACATACATGGACAATTTCCATCATTAACAACTGTAATACATCACACAATTTTCATTTCATAACATTTCATGCACACTGATGTAGTGCCATTCTCCTCAGACTACTTTCAAATGGGTGATATATGCGTATATTTTGCACAAACTTGAACACAGTCTGCCTGTTTACATGCATGACAGGTCAGTGCATTGCTCCAATAGTAAGCTTGCTTTGTCAGGAGGCCCCATTGGCGATATGCACTTGTGTGTGATGGTTAATGATAACTTGTGAGCCATGTAGTGCACTCTTTTATGCTAACAAAATAATGTATGCCTCTGGTGGGAATATTTCCACAGCATGTTATAATCCTGCTGTTACTGACATGGGGTGGCGTTCCCCATTGTCTTTTTAGAATACACATTGTTATAGTATGAACAGCACAAGTAGTGAGTCACCATATCATGTGGCCTACTTATTCTGGCACACCACTCTGGTGTGCATATAGCATATATTGTAACAGGTGTGCACCTTGCCTGTATAATACATCTGTTAACATACATATTCAATGGTCATTATGTATA
>NC_056732.1:764792264-764832264 GCF_019279795.1 Protopterus annectens | reverse complement strand
AAGAGGATAACAATTAAAGTGATAACTAATGACAAGACCTTTAGTTATTTAATTGTAACCATGTGCAGTACTGATATCAGAGTTATTCCATCATCAGCCTACCTTATCAGGTATACTAATGGCTGCTCTGCTTCTGTTAAAGACCACGCTAACTAGTGGTATCATAGAAGGTAGATTGTAACAGTTTTGTAGCTTGTTCACCAGCTGACCCCAAATTTTATCCAATATCTGAAGACATCATTGTAGTTAAAAACTGAGTCACTGATGACTTCACTAAAGTCACTGAGAGCTCCCTGTTAGATACCTTCACCTGATTCTGAAGCATGAACACTTCTTCTGGTAGTCTTAACTAATGTCTACAGTTTCCTCAATATAGATGCATGCCCTGTTTCTGTGATCATAAGAGCCCAGATTTGGGTGAAAAGCCAGCATTATTTTGACTCTTTCACATACCTTTAATAATAACACATTCTTTGTACCATTGTCATGGAGTAGCTATATTTTAGCTTTCTTTTCTGTAGAATTTTTGCTGCTGACATCATTTTCTGGTACCACTAGTGAAGATGATACAGGAAGCTTGGTCCCAACAACAACTAAGCCAGTAAAGGGCTTAAAGCTTAAAATAATATAGTCATGTATTCCAAGAATATTAAATAACAGCAAGTTGGCTTGATGTACCACATTTCTTTTTTAATGTCTTTATTAAATCACATTTAAAACAATGAAGTAGATACATATAACATTAATAAAGAAGAAAACAAACCATAGTAACGTTTTATTTTCATGCAGTATACATATGTTTTCTTTTTAACAATTATCTTTCACTACATCATGAGATAAGGTTCTTCCTTCCTTAAAATCTCATGTCTCCTCCTGAGCATTGTTCAACATATATTGTTCCCACATATTATGTTTACTTCTACATAATTTGTTCCTTCCCCTTTTTAAAGATCCCATCTAGTTCAATTGCTGCTATTTTAAATTTTGATTTCCAGTTTCTTAACTATGGCTAAACTATGTTAGGAATCATGAGAAATATAAACCTATTAGATGGGCATACATTCTCTCTGTTTGTCATTCATACACACACACACACACACACACACACACACACACACACACACACACACACACACACACACACACGCACACAAAATGCATTTTTTCTCTATTTTTTCCCAAGTTCACTAAGTGTAGCGTTTTAAGATGCAAGGGGAAAGTAAAATGACAAGTGATTATAAATGCTGCTGCTGCAGTTAATTTGTTAATTTTATTACCTGAATTTTTGTTTACAGCAAAGCCACATTTTTAAGTGAAAACAAGATGGTGACTGTATGTTTTCTTTAAGTCTTTGCTTCTTGACAGCTGAATATGATACTGTGAGGTGGGGACTTGTTTTTTCACTGGCTTATTTCTATAAATTAATGCACTGTTGGCAGGGGTGGCTTGTGCTATTGGGTTGCAGGACTGCAGCCCCCCAGCTATAAACAAAGAAGAAAAATAAAATGGTGAACCAGTCTGGAGAATGCACACAGAATCTAGACTGTCTCACCAGCAGTCTGAATTAGGGAGAGAGCATGCAAAAGCACAATCTCAGAAGTCAGACTTTGGATGCATTTACAACCTGAGGTGTGTGTGTATAAGATGCACCAAGTGCTATATGGTGGTAGGTAGAGAACAGGCTTGAACTCTGTACCTTGGGCCCAGGTGACAAGAGCCTGAATTCCCTAACCACCACCATTTGTAAAAAAATTGCAGATTTTTCCCTCATACTTGTGCTGTTCTGTTCCTCATAAAATCATGGTTTCTGTCTTTTTGTGTCCTTAAACATCAATAGTGCATTGATGCAGTGGTAGCATTGTTCCCTGACAGCTACAGGTTGTCTGGTTTGATTCTTGGTTGGGGTGCTTTCTGTGTAGAGTCTGCATGTTCTCTTTGTGTGGGTTTGCTCTGGTGTCCTCCCATCCCATCTTACAAAGACATGTGTCTGTCTGGAGTGTTTTTCCCTGGGTCTCTGCTGAAAATTGGCTTTTGTTCCAAGTCAGACTTTCCTAGTTAACAAATGTTAAATAAAAATGACAAGCATTTGAATTTCAGACTTCATATTCTTCAGAAAGTACATGATAACACAAAAGCTTTTATTCTAGCAATGTTCTAAGTTTATAAGATGGATATTTGAAATGTGTCCCTATTTTAGGACTGCATTCCCCCATTATTTGCTTTGTCCAGGTTTTGTGTGCTAAGGTTGAGAGCTGTGGTAAGAACTGAATTCACTGAATATGTTTGGGGGATGTATTCCTCCATTACTGGCTTTGTCCAGGTATTTTTTTGCTAAGAGGTTGACAGCTACGGTGAGAACTAAATTCAATGAATATGTTTGAGGGCTGTATTCCCCCATTACTGGCTTTGTTCAGGTGTTTTGTTTTAAGAGGTTGACAGCTATGGTGAGAACTGAATTTACTAAATGGTAGCCATTTAAGCTTCAGTCTTCCTCTGATCTGGCATAGTGGTAGATTGCTCTGACTGTTTTGCACATGGTCCTAGGTTCAAGACTTGGCACTGAAATATATGGCAGTAACACAGCATTTTATTCTAGCAACTTTCCAACATTATGCAATAAATGTTTAAAATGTGTCCCTGATTTTTAGGCTTTTGTCTCCCCCCCCAATAAATGTTGGCTTTTTCCAGATTTCTTGTGCTGCAAAGTTCAGAGATACAGTTGAGTGAGTAGATTTTACAAGGAGCTGAGAGCTGCAGAGGAGAAAAAGTTTAGTGCTGCTTATGCTAAGTCTGCTTGCATTGTTAATAGCACAGCAGGTAGTGCGCTTGCTTTTGATGCAGAAGGCTGTGAGTTCTTCTCCCACAGTAGATAGATGCATTGCTGGTAGTGTACTTTGTTGCAAAGGGGGTGGATGCTGCACTCCTTTTTGGCAAAGATACCTAGCAACTATGAACCTGTTATCAGTTTGCCATCCATTCCCTATTGCAATATTACTAGCTTATCATTTTTTAGTGTAAGATAGGCCAATTTATTCCTCAAGGAATACATGCACTTTATTTGTAGATGAAACAATGAAATATAAAGTTGTTTGCTAGCAGCAACCTCTTCATTAGTTACAGATCTCTTTAATGTGGAATTATTTAGATGACTTTTCCTTCTTCAGAGATTGTGCATATGTACTGATACTGGTGGACTATACAAGTTTGAGTAGACTTTTATGATGGAAATGTTCTGAATTGGGCAGTTTTGTTGTTATTGGTGCATGCATTTTGTGTCATTGTTTACTGGAAAAATGTTCAAAACAAATTTAAAACACCCTCTAAAACTGTAGTGTATTGTACAAGGAATATAATTTACTACAATCAGGAAGGTGCATGAAAGAGCATGTGTATGTTTTGTGTGCAAGGGGCCTGTGATTTGAAAACAGCCCAAACCCAAAGTTAATCTTTATCTGCCACTGGCAAAATGTATTTTCTTTGAATGTGGGTTTCAATGCTGTTTCAATGAATGTGAGTTTCAAGGGCAAAGAAGTTTTAATGCCAAGTCTATTTTCATTTTGAGACTGCATTGCTTTGTTTAGCAGATATCTATTAGTGTTTGTGCTGTAAAACGCAAAATAAAACTTTCAAATGAAGTCCAAATCATTGCAGAAGTAAAGCAGTATTCACATTAGTATTTATGGTAAATGGGATGAAATAGCCAAGTAATTGTTCACTGGAATGGCTGCAGGGGGGAGTCTCCATTCAACTATGATTTTGTGAGGGGGGAAGGACAGCAAACTCAAAGACAGCCCCAGCTAAACTATACCTCTCAAAATTTCCAGATTTTTGCAGAATGAATAGATTTTTGCTTCTTATTTTTGGTTTGTTCCTCATAAAATTAGTGGTTTTCTGGCAAATCATTTAGGAATGAAGTCATTAAATAATGACAGACACTGAGTTTCAGACTTCATAACCTTCAGAAAAATGCATGTGAAAGCAAGACCTGTTATTCTAGCAACTGTCTCATTTTATACAAAAGCAATTCTTAGTACTGTTTATATGTTTCCTCAATATATTTGGCCTTGTCCAGATTTCCTGCATTAACAGGTTGAGAGGTACATGCAAATAAATTGCTTTATAGAATTAGGCATATCCAAACCTCTCAACTGTCCCCAATTTTGCAAAAAATGTTGCTCTTCCCCTAATAATCCCTCTGCAAAATAGCAATTTTGGAAGAAAACATGGAGGGTTTACAATTAATAAATAACTGTAATAATCAGAGTTATAGATTACTTTTATTTCAGAAATGCATGTAGATTCTTTTATTTTGTCAGCTGCTCAAGTTAGCAGTACTAATATTAAAAAAGTGTTCCTTCTTTGACAGGTTCCAAGCTGTATTGTGTGGCTATTTTATATTTTTGCATCACATCTTTTGGTCCGTTTTTCATACAATTGTGTTTTATTTTGGCAAATTAGTAGCAAATTATTAAAGACTGAAGTTAGAAAATAATGACAGACATTTCAGTTTCAGATTTCATACCCTTCAGAAAATCCATACTAATGTAAGACCTACTATTCTATTATCTTGCTAAGTTTATAAGAGCAATGTTTAAAATTGTCCTTATTTTTGGGCCTTTGTCCCACTTCTATGTACGGCTTTGTCCAGATTTTTTGCTCTGAGGTTGAGAGGAATGACAAATGTGTCAGGGCCATCAGAGTTAGCCAGAGACACTTCAAATTGTGATATACTTGTCGCATCCCACTCCCCCATGTAGTGACTGTGGATGTGTCCAAGCAAGGCAAGGAGCAGTTATGCAGTGTAAATGTGCAGAGTATCCCCCCATCCAAGGTAGACACAAGTACTACAGTGGCTTTTCATATGCCTTTGATTTTGCAGAATGTTCTGGTTTCTGTCATATTTTTATACTGTTGATTTATGCTTATTATTATTCAGAAAGTGCCTGCTGCTCTGTGTTTAAGTAGCAATGCTTTAATGACCATCCGGTAAGCTTGTTTGAGATTGTCAGATGCAAGTAAGTTTTAATAAGCATACTGTTAAAGAATTGCCAACATTGAAAGCCTTTCTGTTATTGCCATGCGTAGCATACTTACATAACTAGATAACGTATATGCCACGGGTATTGAAATGCATATGACAGTATTTGTAATAAAGGACAGGATTACATTATTTTAAGAAGCTCATTACATTTGTTGGAGACCTGCAGTCATCTTTGCAGGTTTTACCTGCAAACTAAACATAATGCCAATCTATAATGTGTGGTCCATAACCTGTACAGTAATCCTTTAAGCAATGTATGTTGAGCTTGTTTCATGTTTGCTTTTCATTTTTTTCTTTGATCATGTTTTCCCCATAAAACAAGTAGATAGTTGTTGTCAGGCAGCAGGTCTTTTTTGGATAAGAAACATTTTTACAAGTGGGGGTATCACAGAGATTGCTACTTTCAGCATGTTACTTGGTACTTTAATAAAGCTGAATATAAATTATAATTAGAACTGCAGTGCAAGGAGAAGTGGTTTGAGTTAAGTGCTACTTGTTTTTCTTATACTTGGTTTTGGCTGGCATTCCAGTAATGTATTTAAAAAGTAATTTAATTTTTCATGCCTCGCAACCCTTTTGTTTCCATCTAAATATTAAGTAAGCTGTCATGCAGCCAATGCATTGAAATATTTTTTTTCTTCTACACTTCATTTTGTCTTGATTGGACTCTCATAATGATGGTTTGGCACCCAGGGAAGCGTATTTAATTAAAGTTATAGTTTTTATGGTTTTGAGCATAGCTCCTCCCCTTTCTAGTTGGCCACACCCATTCCCATTGACCCCACCCATTCAACTGTCTCCTGCAGCCCCCCCTTTGATTTGAAATCACCAGCCGCCACTGACTGTTGTAGAACATTCATTCTTTAATGTGGTATAGCACTACTTTGGAACTTCCCCTATTCCTTCTGATAGAAACCATGGGGTCTTTTACATTCACCTGAGCTATTGCCAACTCCAGTTTCAGTTACACATCTCATCTGAAGGACAACACATGCAGGAGTGCAGTAACCAGCTTATGCTGCCCTGTAGTGTTAGCAATTGATCTACCTAGTGTGGGACTAGACCTCACAACTTTCTGAACCAAAGCAAATGTACTACCTGCTGTGGGCTTCAGTTTTAACATATCTGAAGGACAACACAATCAGGAGTGTAGCACCTCCCTTATGCTGAACTGCAGTGTCAGTAATTGATCAAACTGGTGTGAAAATAGAACACACATCTTTCTGCACCAAAAGAAAGTGTACTACCTGTTGCACCACTGACACTGGACAAAGTGCTAGATCCCTAGAAGTCTCTGCCTCACATCCCAAATTACATGCGCTGGTAAATGTATACCATGCCACACGCCAAATTTGTGACAGTATGGATTTAACTTTCTCCTGTTCTATTATATTTCCCTCTCTGCATCTCCAACATTCATTTATTTATTTAGTTATTTATGTATGTATGTATGTATGTATGTATGTATGCATTTATCTATCTATCTACTTCTCTCTGTCTCTCTTCCTCTCTCTATCCATCTATTATTGACTGACTAAGTTATCTCCACTGGGATAAAACCATCTTTCTAAGGGAGACCTCAGATTGTATTTACATTACTAGGGGAAAATTGGCCAGGGCATCAGAGAACTTTCCCTACTCATCATAGTTGCAAGTGGGACCCATTTTGGAGGAGCACTTCTTGTTTCCATTCAAGGCACAGAGGTGGCATAGAGGAATAGGGAGGTAGATGGAGACAAAGAAGGAAGTAGATGTCAGAATGGTAAAAGAAATAGTGAAAAAAGAAAATACTGAGACCAGAGAATGTATGTAGAATACTGAGGAAATGTTTGATGGAGATGAGTCATCAAATGATGGATGTGTGATTGCAGTCCTCCAGTCAGGAGATTTGCAGGATAATTTACTTAAAGAAATGGTGGTGCAGGTTCAACCAGAAAATGGTGGAGATGTTTCCTGAGGGACATTATGGAGAAAATGCAAAAGGAGAATGCAGAGACCATCCTGAAGAATAGTGGTACGATGGAAAAGAAAACATACAAAGAAAGTAAAAGAAGGCAAAAGTGGAGTGGCAGAAAAGATGGCAGAAGAAGATTCAAAGTAAAGAAGCAAAAGAAATGGATAGGTATGCAGTGTGGGACAATTTAATAGCTCCCTTGGATGTAAAAGTGCATAGGACAAGAGCATTCATTCTTATTAACAGAGACATTTTGTGACATTATATTTGAGACTCTTTTTTTAATGGAAAATTTTCTTGGAGAATATGAAGCAAAGAAAGACTGTAACCCATGGAATCTTTATGTGATAATAGCATTTAATGGGGAAACAAAAAAGAAAATTCATGTACAGTTTCAAATAGAGGATGAAAGAGAGACTTTGAAAGAACATTTGAAAACTTTATGTAAAGAAGTATTGGACACTGCAAAAGTTTATGACAAAAGGGGTTTATGGACTGTTGACTGGTACTGTAATATTCTGTTAAACATATAACTGCACATATACCAAGCATGATAAAGGTGGAGGGGAATAGTGGTGTCATAAAATACTTGGGACAACCCAAAACATAATTTTTTTTGTGGAAAAGATGGACATTTGATAAGTAACTGTGACAAAAGACAATCAGCCAGACTCAATACAGCTTACACAGTCCATTTACACCATGTGATGTCCACATGGTAGTGCACTGTTTTGGATTCAAAAAGTGATTCTACACATCACAGAGAGCCTCACAAACAATGTAAACACTGTGACATGCAAATTACAGTATAAGCAACTGACCTGTATGCTAATCAGCCAAACCAAGATAGAGGAGCTATTCAACAAGCTATAAAGCAACCATGTAGACTCAGTGCTGTTTTTTCCTGCTAGTTTCAAAACCTTTTGGAATACAGCCACAGAAAGGAGTCTACATAGAAACAATGTTATGGTCTGCTGTTGCTTTAATTCATTTGTATGTGTAACAGGCTGAAGTCTATGCTGCTGCTGCTAATAGACCAAGGCCAAAAAGAAGAGTTTTCAGTCAATGGGTAATTTATCACAGCCTATATGATGTGGAAATTGTAGAGTGCTACAGGATGTACAGAGACATACTAGAAGAACTCTGCAACCTCTGTTGTCCTCAATTGAGAGCCAGGGCAAACCAAGCAGAGCTCATCCTAATGAAGACAAAGGTATGTACAGCACTTAAAATCTTAGCTACAGGTACCTTTCAGAGATTAAGAGGAGACATGTTGGGACTATCACAGGCATCAGCATCCAGGATCCTCCATCAATTTTTGAATGCTATGCACCGACATGCCAGTGACCACATATATTTTCCTCATATTCCTGAGGACAGGGCCAGAAATATGCAGGATTTCTACCCTGTAGCACACTACCCTGAAGTACTGGGTAAAATAGATTGCACACTTGTAGAAATTAAGGTACCACCCAGGGAACAGGAAAGGCTCTATATTAATAGAAAGGATTTCCACTTCATTAACTGCCAAGTTGTGTGTAATGCCAAGGGAGTTATCTTGAATGTGTGTGCTGGCAACCCTGGCACTTACCATGACTCACATATCTGGCACACCTCTCAAATGTATCAAATGTTTGCTTGGGGGGGATACCCACAGGGCCATTTACTGGGGGATGCAGGTTATGTATTGCAACCATGGCTGTTGACACCCGTCAGAAATTCACACAATCATGCTGAAGAATGCCATGATGAAGTACACCCTTAAACCACAAATATCATACAGCATGTGTTTGGGATCCTGAAGTCACAGTTCTGTTGCCTAGATACATTTGGGGAATCCCTGCAATACAACCCACAGACTTGTATTACTGAAATATTTACAGCATGTGCCATGCTATAAAACATCCTGATAAAACAACTTCAGCAGGATCAACAAGGGGAAGGAGTACACATCCCACCACCAATGCCAATGTCAACACAGTCACATGCAGATTGAGGAGTCAGAGGGGGAACCACCAGCTGCTATGGGCATGAGTAGATGTAGGCATGCTCAATATGCCCTTGAATTGGCTAAAAGCCAATTCATAGCAAACTCGATCACCACCTAAGGACCTAAAACCTCTGCCCTATGTACATACATATAGTAACACTGATGCTAGGCAACTCTCGCAACCTTTACCTCCTCATGTATTGGTTGTGTACTGCTTGCATCAGACAGTCAACTCAGAACTAAAAATGTTGCAACTGCTGGATTTACAAGGTAAGTGTTGAATCTGGAATGTACTGTTTAAGAATATGAATGACTAGCATATCCTTGCATTTTGTTACATGGTACTGTAAGCAAGTAAAAGGTGGGATATTTGTATAGAAATGTCCTTAACATGTGAAAGCAGAGACTTGTTTGACTTACATGTGTTCATTATTAAGTAATACGCCTCAAGCATCAAGAATTCACATAGTCATTCCTCTCAAAAGTAGTGATGGTCATTGCATGCCCTTGGTTTAGCACCATATGTTCGTACTGGAAAATCATTAAAAGAGAAGTTAGAATGTAATGATACACACTGAGTTTCAGTCTTCACAACCCTCACAAGATCATCACAATAAAGTTGGAAAATTTTAATGCTATCAACTTTCTAACTTTCTAAGACCAATATAAGTCAAAGGTACAAATACCAATTCAGCATCACAAATGTAGATATACTAAGCACTAACTTAACTATGCACCTTGAGCATCAGACAGAAAGCTTATGTATCCTTGAATCCAAAAGAAACAAAACAGGGGTATGCCACAGTTATTATCACTTGCACAAGATGTTGGGGGAGGGCAGAAAGCCTAGGCTGACATAAAAGGTCCGAGAATGTGTGTGAGAAAGAAAGAGAAGCAGGCAGACATTTGGATAAACCAACAAATGGCCAATGAGACAAAATGAGTTTTACGCTGCACAGCTGAACCATATTACTGTATTGTGTGTGTATTTAGGGGTGCTCCAGGTGAAATTGGCATGTGAGTGTCTGCATGAACACAGCCAAGCTCCATGCTAGCTCTACATCTTGATATGTTGGACAAGTGTGAGTCATGCACGGTAAAGGTGGCAGTTCATCATTGTCATCCTGACCATGAGAACTGGCTCTGCCAGGAGTTGCACTGGCATGTTCATGCCCATGGTCAGATGCATTGCTGCTACCTGAATGTGACTTACATCTGCTGAATGAGTTCCAATCAGAAGAACACCCAGGGCCACAGCCCAATAGCTTGCACTTCTGATGGAGCAGTGAAATTACTGCCACTATGAGAGTGTGATCAGGCACAGTCACGTTGGCTAACAGCAGATGATGTGGCTGACCTATGCTCATGAGGATGCTGTCCCCCTCCCAGCAGATGTTCCATTGCTGACAATGCTTTTTCCAATGGTCATTCATCTGAACCATTGAATCAGCAACACTGTGGTAGCAGTCACACATGTCAGCCTGTGTCACATCTACAACCCAAAGCATTTCTCTAGACCACCTATAGGAATGCGTCTATGTCTTCATGACAGTTCTAAACGTACATTGAGTGGCATGCTAAGAGACATTTTGATCAGGTGGAGGATGGACAGTAGGTCTCCTCCAAGAACCCCTAAGAAGTCTACTGCATGGCACTTCACTCATACTTTGGCTATGGCCAGAGTCAACAGGCACTGAAGCCACAGTAACCACACTTCCTTGATCAATTGTCTCACCCTCCACCTTTCCAATATTTGTGGGCTCACTGGAATGGGTAGGCATAGGCCTATTGGCTGTGTCCAATGGAATTTCAGGAGATGGCTGTATGTCAACCTCAGTGTCAGATTCAAACTCTGCACCCCCTTACTGTGCTTCTGTTCGGCCATCATCATTAGAGTCTGCTGATACTCTGACATCAGGTGGTAGAAGTCCCACACTTCCACTGTCAAGATCACCTTTTATAATAAGCAAAGAATACAGTAAAATTAATACCTAAACTACTATACTCCAATATTTGCTAACACAATAACAGTGCTGCCACTATTAGACAATACAGCAGTGCACACAACAGTCCTGACATCAACATCACATACTAAAATATTTGTTTAAATTTCTCATCAATACTGACATAAAAATGTTTGGCCTACCATGTGCAGATGCGGGTATCCTCTGCATGCCAGATAGTCATGGAAGAATTTAAGCAAATGGTAAGGACAACATCATCACGATTAGCAGTAACACAGGGGTGATACTTTTTACCCTTTGTATGGCCATTAACTATACTTTCAACAAGAGCTTGGATTACAACTCCAACCTAAGCTAACCAGTCAGAATGTTTTGCTAACTATAGCAATCCCCAATCCCTGCAAAAACATATTGTGAAACAGAAGTAATGTATTGATTTAAATTATTTTACTATAAAACAGTATTCAACAATTGAGATCCAAAAGCCTACCTGGAAGCTCATCCTGGAATATGCTGTTCTGCACTTTTATGAGAGATGTCTGGTTCCCTGACAGTGAAAATTAACTCTTCATTTGGTGTTAGTGGTGGCTCTGTAGCTGGCACTCCTGGTACCCATCCAATCACAGCCTACTGCAGCTGCTCTCCTCTGTGCAGATAAGATCATGTCAGTGGCCCTATGGGGCACTTGCTCATATGTCCTGCTGTGGCCACCAATGGCATTAAGATTATCGACAATCTGCTGCCAAATATGCATTCTGTGTGACATTACCCTCATCCCTTTCAACCAGGAAGGCATCATGTTGCCTAAAAGGATCAACAATTACCTGATTTTCAGCATCAGTGAAGGGTGGTCTTCAAGCACTGAGACACCAGAGTGGCATAGTCCTAGGTGTCCTAAAAGGCAACACAAGGATAATACACATAAGTATCACACAACTACAAAATAACTATTCCCAGATAAAACAGAAAAGGTAGCATTTCAGTATCACCCACTGGATAAACATAAAACAGTCTAGAGAATTGAAATATGAACAACAGGCTGGATACAAAAAAGGACAGTAACAACAGCAGCACATCCTTGTTTTTACCATAACAGAAATGCAGATTTGCCACCCCCCACAAAAAAAGAACAGGCAAATGACACATTTTGCTAACACACCATCTTTGAAATGCTAAAAGTGCTATCAAATTAACTGTCCCTGAAACATGTCTACAGATTTAACACAGAGAATTTCATTTTAAGGTATTGCCAATCATGTATACCTGTGAAATGCCCTGGAAAACATGCCCATGGTGTCAGTACATTTCTAACTAATGCATATAGATAAAAATGTAAAAGCCTTTGCCACATAATTTTCTTAATTACATTCCAGCATATGCAGTATGCAGCTGACAAAATGCAAGCATATATTCTCATGTTCAGTAATCATATGTGCAGATATATCTGAAAGTAATAGCCTCTTCTGTGTTATCCACATAAGCAGGTCTCCTCACCTTCAGTTTCCTTTGCTACACAGTTGCCTTTTTATACTGTATAGATTCAGATCTGTTGGCATGTTGAAGATGCAAATCAGTTGTGAACGCATTAGAATTGCTGAATCCCAAATACTTGGCTCCATGTTGCTAATGTAAACATAGTGCAGGCACTCCCTCAATGTTTGTTTTTAATGGATTGCAACTATGAATGATTACTGGCTGGGAAAATAAAAATTTAGCACTCCAGGCTGCCCTACAGCCAGTGGATGTGTCAGGTTATACTTACAAAGTGTTAGATGTAAGGTTGGAAATGTAAGTAAGCAGCAAACAATTCACAGGTTCTGTTCACTAACATCCAACCTCCCCTTAATTTGCTGGCAACTGCATATATTATTGGCATTTAATATTCTCACACATTTTAAGCGTAATGATACAGAATGGCTTACAGACTGCATGTCTCAGATTAATGACCAACAAATACAGACAGGTAAGACAGAGCTGTATATTTGCAAGCAATGATCATAACTGTTTGTATGATCACTTAGTATACTACATCCAAAAATAATAAATGTACAAATAACACTTGTATGATTTGATATTACTGTAGATAATGTAGTTGGTTACATGCAGAATGATTTCAGTTCCTTGCTGCAAAGGTGATTGTGTGGCAAGGATGGATAAGGCACCCTTCCTGTGTTCTGAAGGCTCATTGAAGTGAGAGTTCAAATCCAGACCTATGTAGAAATATCTCATGTGTACCAATGTTTTCTAGTGTGTATGTCATAGTTTGCTTGCAGTCACAGGAAATGGAGAGAAATAAATGTCAGGTTTGGCTGAGCTTTTCTCATTTGCGTGAAGCAAATCAGCATGCAAACTGGACTATTGGCCCACCCAGGAAGCAGACAGAACACACCTGCAGAACACCGGCAAACAGGGCACTTGTAAAAGGGGAAAGTTGAAAAACAATACATTGTTGAATTTTCTGTATTTCATAGCATAACTTTGCTTAGTGGCATTGTACGTCATTTAGCAAGGTTGCCAGCAACTGCAGCTATAGAAGACCTGCAGACAGGACTCAGGCAACCAAAAACTGAAACCTTACATTCAATTAATTCTGTTGGCCACCATGCAAACCCACTAAATTACATTGCATGTTAGTTAACACAGAGACCTTAGGAATGATTAAAAAATTAGGAAATGTCATGCAACTATTCCTGTGGCAGCAGGTGTAAGTGTAGGACTGGAATACAGATGGTCCTTGGTTCTAAAACAGGGCGTGCAACCTCTTTTTACTGTTGTTATAGTACAGTTTATAGCAATGGACTAACAAAAGTGTTATTTCAACATTTTTGTGGCAACAAGTGTAAGCGTAGGACTGCCATACACATGGTCCTGAGTTCTAATACAGGGTATTCCATACATATTTACTGTTGTTCCAATTTCTGTAATATTCACTCTCACTTATAATACTTAATAAAACAGGGGAGCTTATATGAATTATATGTATGAGAGATGAGACACCATTTCTGTGTTTTTAGATGTATGACTGAGGGTATACTGTGTACTATATTTTTATAAGAATAATTCTGCTATCTGGACGTGCATGGCCTTCACAATTACCTAAGACACATACACAACTGGATCTATATCCAATAATGTTCCAGGTCACACACACACATACATGTGTAACAGCTCAAACTGTCACCTGCACTTATGTATGATTCATGACTATGTCTGAGCAGCACTTCTGTAACACAGATGGAAAATCCACACATTGGAAGAAAATGATTTGCTCCTTATGCCTAGGTTTGAATCCCCACAGTGTAAAAATCAATTTTCTCAATGTATAAAGGTAAAAACAAATATGTCAAGTCATTACATTTATGCCCCGGTGCATGTCTGAAAAACTAACTCACCTTACAGTTACCTTCCAATTTCCAATATATATTTCCAGGCTACATCAGTAGGCACCCTTCAAACTAAGAACAAGTGTCAAATTAGCCTTCCAATTCCAATTATTTAACTCCTCCCTGTTTGACACTGCTGCTATCTGCTTAACATTGATGAAATGTGGTTGGCATCATTGCTCAGATTTGTATACTACCAGTAAATGTGATATGTAGAACTAGCGGGAAAGCATAAGTTTCCATTGCTCTAGTTCAGCTGGTAGACATGGCTGGCATTAGAGAAGATGGTGCCAAGTTTAGGGCACAGACGTGGAGTGTCTAGGAGTCCAGGATATTTATTGGACTTCTGGTAAAGCACTGCAGCCAAAGGCATCTGCAGGAGGACTATTCTTGCTCCCAGTACAAGTCTGAGGAATGGAATAGTTTGACGCAGACTGTATCCTGTGCCACTGATATCCCATGCACTGGATAGCAATGTAGACATCATTCTAATGACCTACACAGGAGAAAAAGGGATACTGCCAACCACTGGTTACAGAAACTTGAGATTGCGGACACCCCACAGCTGTGTCAATATGACAATAAGAGAGTACTTTTAAGAATTAGAAACTAAATATAGGCAAGACTGGTATGCATAATGTTCTTCCGTTCTTTTCAGTTCTTTCCCCAGATTCCACTGAATATGAGTTCAATTGATAGGCTCATGTTGCTTGATTGGAGAGACTGAGGGAAGGAAGTAGTATGCATGCAGCAGAAAAGAAGTGTAATTGTAGCAGTAAAAGTTAAAGATACCTTTGTTGGTCTTTTATACAATTGCATCACAATTGAGCATGCATATCCCAACTGTAAAAGCAAGTATGCATGCATTAATCTGTAGCACAAACCAGTTGTAAGAGTCCAATTTTAGACTGTAGCCAGAGGTTTTGGGGTCAAATACCATGATTCACAACTATACAATACTGTTATTTCTTCAATTATATTTACATTAAAATAAACACTATACCAATGGCACAAATGCCCTGCTGTAAACTGTAATCTGTATAACTGGAACATGCATATGTGCAATATATGCACATTTCAAGGATTAATTTCAGCAATTTATTTCTGTAATATAGTATGTATCTCTTAGGCGTATACTTAACTGTAATACTTCAGATAAAATAGTTGTATAAATGTATTAATGCATTGTATGTCACTTATGATGGTAGTATTTTCTCCCTCACACCAACCCTTGTCTCTCTTTTTTTATTTTCTATTATGTGTCATCAAAATGTCTCTATGTCATCCATGTGTACCGCATCACTATATGCTACACAGCACAGTGAGGTAGGCCAGCCCCAGTGGATCAGCCTGTCCCCATGCCACAGGCTCCAGCACTGATGCACAGTATGTCTTGGAGCAAACCTGGCATTACTTCCTCTGCTGTTCCTGCATTACCTGTGCCATCAGGTAGTACTGCCCCAGAAGCTGATATGCCCTCTGGGAGCAGTGGCATAGATGGTGATTTCATCACCCACAAGGAGTTGCCAGTGATGGTGTGTAGGGCCATGCACCTCAACATCGGTGTATCCCTATGATAGATGGAAAATATCCTCTCCCTCATGGTCTGTAGGAAGAGGAGACATCAGGTACTCCAGCTGCCAGCAGACCAAGGGGCAGTGATGACAGTCCAGTGGGTGGGGACTTGATTTTCACTGTCACCAAGGTTGATGTCCATGAGCCTGTATTGCCCCCTCACCCTAATCATGGTGTCCCTCAGCCTTTTGTATCCATCACCATCCCTGTCTCTTACCTTGTTTTTCTTTTATGTTTGTATTTGCTTCCTCACCTACCCAACTTACTTAGCCTGACATACGTATGTTCCTTACCCAGCAGTCCTCTCTTACTTAATTAAAAAAAAAGTAGGCATCTGTCCCACAAAAAATAAATAATCATCCCATACATAGCTCTCCATTTAACACATGTCTTCTTCAAACTTGATTCAGTCCAATTGGGTCTAAAACATGATTGCATTGTTATCACCCCTCTTTTTGGAGGTGACAGTCCAAATTCAGCTAATATTCTTCACATATTTTCATTTTACACTGTTAAAGAAATGGATATCTGTGGTTATTTTCTATCTCCCTCCTGCATATTCTTGTATTGCTTTCCCTTTGTTCTCCCCCCTCCCCTGCTTACTCTCCATTTCACCACTTTCCTATCTACCACATTTTAAAACCTTTAATCTGGTCAAAAATAGAATCACACACAACACACACAAGTAGCTGGAAAAACAATGGATCCCTTCACATTATGGGCTCTATCTTTGCACAGAGTTTTGTGTTGTGCACCAATGCAAGGTGATGGTGAGCAGTGGTACAGTGCTGTGGTTATCTTTGCACAAAGCTGCTTAATCCAACTGCACTATGCAAACACACACAGCACATGTCATTGCATTATTAGTGTTTATTTAAAAATCTTTAAAAGTGTTAGATACACCTGGATTTGACCATGGATGGCTTACCATCAGACATCAGTGCAATATCAAACCACAACAATTTCAAACTTACACTACAAAAACACCTCCAAGATACAAGTATCTGCCCCTGCTCCAAATATACCTAGAAACTCTATTTCCAATCCACCTAACTCCCACCCCACCTTCCACTCCCTAAACTCTTCTATATTTTCTTCCTTCCTCTTCTATACTCTCTTCCTCCCCCTCCTTGAAGCTACCCATTTTTTCTTCCCTACTCAACTCCTAATCCTACTAATACTCATCTAAGTCAACCTTTGCATTCTTATCTTCACTTTACTAAGATTTACATGCAGATTACCTAAATACCACTGTAAACATCCACCTCAACTAGAATAACCGTCTATACAACCATGCCATTAGCCTATCAACATTTCAAATTAGAAGTACTAACTGAACTAACCATCTTGCATCTCTTGGCTGCTCAATGACTGCAGACATCGAAACTTAACTGCTTTTATGCCATACATGATATCTTGTAACACTGCAAACTATGCACCTGAATGTAAATGAAATGACCATTTTACCTACTCTTGTCAAATATTTTACTTTATGTTTATTAAATGTAAATGTAAATGAAATGACCTTTGTATCTATGCTTTGTTGAATGTTTTACTTCATATTTTGTTAATTGTTTCTAGGTTGTGGAGCTTTTCTCCATGGGCCTCCACTGAAAATGGGTCCCTGACCCAGTTGGACTTTCCCGGTCAACAAATGTCATATAAAAATAAATAATACAGTCCACAAAAGCGGTGCACCAGGAATGACACAGGCAGGTGAAATTTGTTGCAGTTTATTCCACAAATAAACAAGGATAAGTGCTTTCACAGAAAAAAACTCTGCTTCACCAGATCCACCATATTCAAAACAGAAGCAGATTAAATACTATATACCCCACCAATCATGAGTCAGATTAACTCATGCACCCTTTTTCATTTAAAGGTACAGATACATACAGCTAAAAACATATCATAAAAAACATTCATATATAACAAAAAAGTTTAAAATATTCACCTAAACAACTTGCATGTCTTCAATAGGGGCTTAAGAAGGACATTCTAATTTAGACCTAACCATTTATGGGCTTGAATCCTGACAATCCACTCAAGTTCTACAGTCTCTGTATGATTTGTGTTATCCATTCTTAGAGTTTCAAAGACTCTATCAATAACTCTAAACTTAAACCTGTTCTCAGCTCCCTTCTCCACTACATGTTTCGCTAGAGCATTTGACATGTACTTAATATTAATGGAATAAAGGTGTTCCCTTATACACTCCTTAAACTTCCGATTGCTCTTCCCCACATAGAATGAAGAGCATGTGACACAGTGTGCTAAATAAATAACATCTTTAGTGTCACAACTAGCAGAGACTTTGAATTAAAATCTCCTGCTATTGTGAGGGTTCACAAAAATATTATCTGTCTCAGTATATGTGCAATATTTACATCCTCCACATGGAAATGTACCATTTCTTTCAGTTCCACCTCTACTATCCTTAACTCTATCAGGATAGCAGAGAAGCCACTTAAGATTCATCTTATTTTTAAACACAAAAGCAGGTTCATTACCCACAATAGTCATAATAGGATCTATATCAGATAATCAAACTTTTAAAAGTTCGAACACCATATCGTCTAGATCATATATTTGAACTCTTAAAAGTTCGAAAATCAAATAAAAAAAAACAGAAAAAAAACCTACCTGAAAGCTTAAGCAGGGGGGAAAGCCCCCTACACCCCTCCATGTGGTGGGCTATGCCCACCACACCACATGCTCTTTAAATATACCAACTGTGAGATCGCACTACAGTGCAGACAATGGAAAACTTCCATTTCCGCACTGTACGGGGATCTCTGTTGAAACGTTTGAACTTTTAAAAGTTCGATCATATGGTGTCGACCATATGATGTTAAAACTTTTAAAAGTTCAACAATGTGATAGGAACCTGTCCTAATCTTCTCATCTGTTAACAGGACTGGCCAATGCTTCTTAATAACAGGAGTAACATCATTCACATTACTGCAATACATTATTGGTAAGCTGGGGCGTCTAAGTGGTTCCTCTTTCTGTTCTAAATTCTCTTCCCTATATCTCCTAGAGAAATATGGTTGCCCTCTATCAGATCTAAGGTGGTGACTAACATTAAATTCAGCTTCAACTTCCCTGCTCTTATATCCCCTCTCCTTAAAATTGTGTTCTAAAATGGCCAATTCATCCTGAAACCCAGAATCTTGAGCATTAAGTCTAGATGCTCACATACCCTGCCCCTTAATGATATTATGAAATACATATGAAGGGTGCATACTGGTCCTATGTAGGAGGGAGTTCCTGTTACACCCCTTTCTATATAACATGGTGTCAAATGTCATATCTGGTAGTCTAACAACCTTCATGTCCAAGAACTCTATCTCATCAGGTGAATATTTGATTGCAATTTCAAAAAGGAAGTCGTGTTATGTATATAATCCAGAAAGCATAGTAGCTCCTCTTCATCTCCCAATCACAGCATATAAACGTCATCAACAAACCTATTATATAGGCTAACATACTTAAATAATCTATTTTTTTCCATTCAGCACATGATCATTCTCCCATTGGGCCATGACCATATTGGCGTAGCTATTGGCACAAGATGTGCCCATAGCTACGCCAGAGGTCTGAACATAACAGGCTCCATCAAAAAGGAAAACATTATTTTCAAGAATTACCTCAAGAAAGAGGCAAATCAAATCAATTAATTTACTATTGCAGCCACTATGTTGCTTAAGGTATTCACCAACCAACTCTATGCCATCCCTATTTGGGATCACAGTAAAGAGTGAGTTCACATCCATGGTAACCATTAAACATTGTTGTGTTATAATATCATCATGCACATGTTCATATAGATTCCCAAGAAACTGTTTAGAATCTCTCAGCACTACTGTGGAACCATCTAGCACTGGTCTCAATAACTTCTCAACAAAGATAGAAAAGGGCTCCGTCATCCACCCACCACCTGTTACTATGGGTCTAAAGGGGGAGTGTATGGAGTCCTTATGTATCTTAGGTAACCTGTGAAAAGTAGGCACACAGGGATGTTCAATATTCAAATAGCTAGCTAAATCTGCTAAAATACATTCACCCATAAATCAATCTTGTATAACACAATGTACTTGAGAAACCATGTGTTGGATTACTCCTGATGTAATCTTAGTATATACAGTAACATCACTCAACATGGTAGAAATAGAATTAAAATAAAAATCCCTATCCATGACTACAATAGTGCTCCCCTTATGTGCGGGGCGAATAACAATACCATCATCTGTACGTAGTCTATCCAGATCTATACGCTCATCCTGGGGCAAATTATTAAAAATATGATAACCACCATGTCCATCAGAGATCTGTTGTAAATCATCCTTACATAGTCTTGTAAAAGCTTCCGCCAAAGGGAGATTTGGTGGTACAAATGTGCTTGTTTTTTTTTAAAAACAGAATCAATCCAATTATTCCCATTACCATCATTATAAATCAATTTCAGCATCAATTTCTCCCAAAAACCCTTAAGTCAACAACAGTAACTGCCACATCAGCTTACCAGCAGGTATAAGTGATAGTCCCCTGTTCAGCACAGAGTTCTCAGAGCCCGATAACGTTCTATGTGAAATATTATATGTCAAGGGCTCTGAACAGTTTGCCAGACTTTTTTTATGGTTTTGTTGCCACCCGCGTCTATTGATTGTTTGTGTTTTCTTCTGCCTTGATTCTGTTGACCCAATGACTGATTGGTTCCATGCTGAAATGAAAGTGGTAGGCAGGAAAAAAATGGTTTAAGGGGGCAGGACTGTTCTCAGTATCCTTAAACCCCTCATAATATGTTTTACGTCTGACAATGGGTTCCTTAATTGTTTCAGTACCATCACCCCTCAGGGTCTTATAAGCAGAACCATTAGAAGACCCAACCTGAGACTCAGTCCTTTCATTAGTAACAACCACAGGGCTAACTACACCATCGTTGTCACTGGTGGATGCTCACACAGAAGTTCTCTGTGTATTATTAACATTATCCTCACTTGGCTTACTAGAGTTCCTGGGCTAAGAAAACACATTGCCCTGGTTAAAGTCATTAGTGTCACGATCTAAAGTATTTTTCTTTTGTATAAGAAGTCTCTTTTTATATAATACTATATTATCAGTCAATTCACTTAGCATTACATCAGCCAGTTCAGTATCAGCTAAGTTCTATAGCTCATTTTGTTGTATTTTAATTTTGTCCAACAGTTCATCCTCCATCGGTTTAAAAAAAGTCTATTAGAAGTTTAAGATAATTAAAACTTACTTCCAAGTTGAGCTTCTGCCATCTTGATAACGTATGTGGGCATTTTTAAAATCCTCAGCACCACTCCCAGCTGCAGGCATGCCTCAAAATGAAACGCTGTAATTGAAGGTGTTTTAAGTGATACAAATTGTTCTCCAGGGTGAGTATTTTAAAACAAACTGATTTGTATATCTATATATTTGTACATTTGTAAATGTTTGTAAAAATGTAAATATTTTGTAAATAAGAGTTATTTTTGTATATAAATAAAGGACCCCTACTCTTTTTTAGGTGAAATGGCATATACATCCATCTAAGCAACCACTCAGACAAAAAGATAAAACTTTGGGTTAATGTCTCATCTGAAGGCCAGCACACCCAGGAATGCAGCACCCCCTGTTGGTGCACTGTAGTATCAGCAGTCTGAACATGAATCCAATCATCTAGAGTGGGATTAGAATCCACAGCCTTCTTTTCTTCAAGTGCAAAAGACAAGGGTGCTATGTGTTGTGCACTGACACTACCCTTTTTCTGGATGCCACCATAGCCATTATTACTTCTACACCTCCATTATTTTTTGCTGCATATGGCATATTCTTAAGAATATCGCCAGTATTAAACATTGTCCTATTTTTCATCAGATGATTTCAGAACCATTTTCCCCCTTAAGGTATATTTGTGTTGTTCCTACACAATCTGTAAATGACAACACAAAGCACTCCTTTATTCTTACCCTGATATATCTAGACTTTACACCTGAATATGTATGACCACTTTCACCACATACTTCATACTTGTTTGCTGCTTTAACAAACCAAATTGCTGCAGAAAAATAACACTGCTTAGGACAACTGGTGTAATTATAGTTATTCTGCAATGAATTAGGTGAATGGAAACTTCATTATTTTATACTTTTAATCCTCCAGACACTTTCTCCATCAATTTCATGCATCTAGTCCAGCAAAAATATTTTAAACTCAAAAGTATTACAAAAAAGTAATAGTTCTGTTTTCATTTCATCCTCAAATAATTGCCAGTGTTAATCAGCACAGCAATCATTTTTTCCAGTTAGACATATTCAACATATCATAATCTTATCAAGGACATAAATGTTTCTATGCAGTCAAAACTTTTTTCAGCTGTCTTTTTTCAGACAGATCATATAATGGTTCTTGTTCTAAATCTAGGAGTAAAATTAATACATGAAGCTTCAAAGGCTGAAATATGTAATGCCAAATCATATATTAAAATGACAGCATACAGCATTGCATCCTTAATATATCATATCATGCAGGATCACTAATTGTATAAATAGCATCTCTCTCTCTCTAGCATCTCTCTCTCTCTCTCTCTCTCTCTCTCTTTGCATACACCTGCAGAATGCAACCCAGACTTCCCCTTGCTTATATGTTGCTGGAGACTGATTTGGGTATTCTGTGTTCTCAGTCTCATTTCCTTAGATCAGTGCTTCTTCTTCATTCCCTTGTAGCTTAGAGATTAGAAATCCATCGGAACAGGTATCTCAGGTCTCCCACCTTGTTGTATAACCTGCTCTCTGGGTAACTTCATCAACTGGATCCACAATATTTCAGATTGTGATTCTACTGGTATGAGCTCATCTGCTAGTTTCAACAAAACTTTACTGTCCAAACCAGTCGGAAAGTTGAACAACTTATACCTCATTTAAATTCTCTATGCTGCTCTCAGCTTCTCCATGTGACAATCAGTTAGCCTCCTTAAGCAGCTCTCCACAAAAATAACAATGGAATTTGGTAAGTGCTCTGATCAGATTTCTTCAGTCAGTATGAATACCATGTCAGGTGCACTCTGATAATAAGTTATTCCTAGTATGACTATAGCAGTCAACAAATGTGAAAGCTAACTAGCTATCACATTAATGAATTAATCAATCAATTAATTAATTAATTAATTAATCAATCAATCAATTAATTAATTAATTAATTAATTAAATAATCAAGCAAACACAGTCTTATTCTGATATATAGCGAAGGAGAAGAACTGGAATTACTTTCTATTGGAAAAGAAAATTATATAAGCTTAAACAATTTGCTAGTTTAGCCAGTTTAAATTATACAAGAAAATAACTCTGCAAATTTTATGTATTTGTTCAGTACATGCATCAAACAGCTACAATTATTTGTAATAACACTATATATCTGATTAGCAAATGTCCAGTGAACCTGCCCCACAATCTCCTCAGCAAACATGACAAGGTGAGAAGTGACCACAAAGGAAGAGGGGTTGAATGACATCAATATAAATTTACTGAGTGTGCCAATAATAGTAAATCTGCACTATAATTATCCTACAAAATTAATGGACACCAAGAAAGTGCTTCTGAATATATGTTACCACAGATGACTGACTACTCCATTTAGGAAATAATAACAATTTTAGAGCCTGTAATGACAATTCTCATACCAATTTGCATCAGTTTACCTTCAAAATGTCATGGCTGACTTACATATGTGCAAAAATATCTTTTCAAAAATACGTAATAGCAAAAGAAAAAATGCTGAACCCACAATAGTGAATGATAGTGTGCATTCACTGTTATGAATTTGGTATTTTGAGTGGAGATTGAGCTATAGTGGGAATCGGGAAATGTATCCTTTCCCTCACAATAGTGTGATCTCAGAGTTGTATATATAAGTAGCATGGGGGTTGGGGTACAGCCCCCCATATGGGTGCTGCAGGGGGCTTGCCTGCCTGAAAAACGTTAGTAGCAGACATCTAGAAATGAGGTAGTTTCACTCAAAGTTAACATTCCCTGAGTGTTGACTTTCTTTGAGTACCAGGGTCACACTTCCGAGCATTCAATGTTGCCGTTTCCGATATTTCGAGTCCAGTAAATAAATAGGCGCACAAGTGTCTTGCAACATTTTAAAGGTGAACCATTTGCATCAAGTATTACTAGCTGGTATGATGCTATGCCCTCATTGTTCTTTCTCCTAAGAAGCTTTCTGACTGGTTAGATGCTGAATCTTCTATAAGCTTTGATACTCAGCAAGAACTGAAATGTGAAGTTGCACCCCGACCTGTGTAAAACAAATAAAATATGATTCTGTTATAAGGAGATGATGAGGTCTGTTGCAGTTGTCATAAAGTAACTGCAGCAGCAATTATCATGACTCAGATACAATTTCACTGCATCGCTACTTTCATAGATGACAGCAATTACAGAAATGATTATTTCCTTGGATCTATTTAGCTGGGAAAGTTTTATTCACTAGCTCTTTTGGCAAATTCACTGCCCAGGGATCCAATCCTGAGGCAATACTTGAGATCTTTAAGTGTCTCCAACACTACAAATATTTCATACAAGCAATGTGATTCAGGAAGTCTGTTACAATGCGAATATCACAACTGTGCGGTGTGATCCAAGAGAATCTGAGTGTACAGGTAATAACATTTTTTGTTGCTGCTGATGTTATCTCTAGTATTTTTGTGAACATTTCTTAATATAGGTTCACTAGTACTAAGTCGGATTATCTTAACTACAAATTTGCTATATAAACTGTAGTTTGAAAAAAACATTTTTCAGGACAGAATTAAAACGGTTGATTTATGAGAAAGTTGAATCCAAAATTGTACATTCATACTTGCACCTCACAAATGATTTTTTTAAGGTGTATATGACATTTTCTGAAGAAAATAAGAAAAAATCTCAAAGTTGTGTGCAACCAAGAGTGCACTCTTTTTGCATTTTATTGTATTTTTCCAGGAAACAATGGCCTCTCTGATTGTTTTCTTGGAGCTGAAAACTCTTGCCATGAAATCATAAAGAGTTGCTCCCACAGTGACTTACTACTCAAATGAATTTATTGGCCACTGTAAATCTATTCTAAATGTACCACTGGGAGATTATTTACTTCCTAGAAAGACAAACTGTATGCTTTATATTGCAGGAGGAACATTGAAAATAAAGATGTGAAGATGTAGTGGTGAAACCGCAATGTATGTAAGAAGCTCCTCCTCTAAAAAAGTTAAGATTATTATTATTATTATTATTATTATTATTATTACTATATTACTGTTATTATTGTTATTATTATTATTACTATTATTATTATTACTACTACTATTATTACTATTATTATTACTATTATTATTATTATTACTATTGTTGCTATTGTTGTTGTTTTGCTTACTCAGAATATGTTGCACATGCATGAAAATTATTGCTCAGTACCTACCATGTTTTCATTCTGCAGATATGATATAGAGAAAAAAACAAGTAAGTAGTGAAACTTAGAAAATCAATTAGCACACTATAATCTTCATATTTTTGCAAAATCACTGCAATTTTAAAATGAAGAGTAAAACAGGATTTGAACTTACTTGTAAAACAAAGATGCTTCAGAAAGTAAGCAATTTACTTGAATGTACTTCAGATATTATGTGAGAAAGATCTCCATGGATACTTTAAAGCTTTCTAGAAATGGATTGCACATCAGAGTGGTTTACAATTAAGAGGTTGTACACAATGCTGGCAAAAGGGGATCCCTAACGATTAATCAATTTTCCTATATATTTTGAGTTTGTTACTGGATGACACTACTATTTATGCAAAAGTTAAGTGCTGTAAAGTATGAGTTCAGAAGTGGAACAGACTCGTTATCTGGTGAAATTGTGCTCAATTCATGGATTTCTAGTCTATTGCACAAGATATTTGTTGATCATCTGCCTGATTTGTTCAATTATCTTTAAGCTACCAATGAATCACAAAGATTTAATGGCAACATATACAAGATCCACAGTAGCAGCAGCAAGGTACCTAACTGAGACTTTTTCAAAATATTTAGGTTCTGAAATATGTTACAGCACTGATGACTCCAATAGAGTCCCAGGGACATCCTAGCACCTTCTGTCCTTCTAATAGGTGTTTGATTGACTCACAGCATTTTTTCTTGATGACATTGTAGTGCAAAGGGATGGATCCCTGACAATGACTCAGTCAAGATGGGCTCACTTAATATCTCCGGCAATGGGAGGAGCCAGCTGGGGATGGAAAGGCATGAAGAGGCAGTATCTTCTCAACTTTCATGTAGGAAGTTGAAGATCATTTCTCAGAATGCATCTCACATTAATGCATACCCTGGGGAAGAACAAAGACCTAGTGAGAGCTGCACACTCAGTAAGGTAGAATGGTTTCTTGATATGCTGCTTCGTGCATAGTAGGAAGTAACAGCACTGACTATACCCACTACACTCCCACTCTCAACTTAATAAGTACCACTCGGGGGCTATGTTGAATAAAAGAAATCTAATGGCTGCATGGATGATTGCAATGCATTTGCCTTGTTAGAGATAGAATAGGCATTCCCTGTAACAGGCTAAAACCCTTGAAGTTCTTTCATACATACTGTTTGAATGGAAGTCACAAAAAGAAGGCTTAATTTTTTTTCTTCCTATTGATGTGGTTCAAAATATGCTAGCCATGTTTTATTCCCACAGCTACTCCTAGCATGTAAGCTCATTTGTTGAAGGTTTAGGAGAACTACAATGAATTCTGCTACATGTATAAGAAACTTTGTTGATTTTTTAGAAGGTGATTTAACATATATTTTACTTCTGGTAGAATCTGAGTGTTACCATCAAATAAAGGTTGTATCAACTGAAGCTTCAGACAACCTCAACTGCACTTGTTCATGCATACTTTGCTGGCGAAAAGCACAATGTTTTACATTCTTTTTTTTTTTTTTTTTTTTGCATTCTTTTTCACAATTGTCCATCCTTACCCTTTGTCTTTCTCCTAGGTCTGGCTCCCAATGCCAATAGTTTTCCTGAACCTAATTCAATATTTGCGGCAATATATTACATGTTGAGTCTTGTTAAAAATTCATTTTGCAGATGTTTTATTAATGGCATTTTTATTGCAGTCTAGTAATGAGGTAATACTGAGAGATTTAATTGCATACATGTGCAGCAGTGAAATGCATCTAATGTTTTGTTATGTGTCTGTATCACAGAGATGAGATAATATTTCTAGATTTGCATATTAGGGTGAAGGAAAATGTATTCAAAATTGGTATTAAAGGCATGGAACAAAAACTTGTTAGATAGAGGCAATCTAGTAGAATGTATTAAGTTTTACAACGAGAAAGTATCTAGCACAATATTGCCACCCTAGCCTTATTCAGTAGGGATAATAACCCCAGGGAAAATGTAGGTCATACGCAAGTCAATAAATGGGGCCTTAGGTTATTAGAAATGTCTGTTTAAGTGAAAGATAATAGGTCCATGGTAGAAACCAACTATTAATTAAATGTGCAGACTGCAGTTTTTTGGGACAAAAAAGGTAATAGATCTAAGTTTGTACATTATAGAAATAATCCTTAAGAACCTTCTAATGCACAGGAGAAGGAGTGGAACTGATGTGCTGATTAAGAGCATCTATAAATGTCAGGGCAGCATTATTTGCCAGTTTGTCACATAGGACACTATCTTTATGTACCATTTGACTTGGGTCAAATACAGTTTTGATTGCTTGGCCCTATGCATGACTGAGCATATTGCTTATGAGGTCACTGCCTATGCAATGCCTTCTATGTAGGCAAAAACAAAGAGACCTTTCAAGTCCAACTACATGGTATATAGGGATAAAGCCTTGACTATGACCCAGATAACCCAGATTTGAATATTTGCTTGAGTGCTGGATAGCCAGGTGAGCGAAGATGAAAGTGAGTGGCCAACAGTGCCTTACCTCTACTTTGGGAAATGGTGGGAGTTTCAGTCTCCCAATCTATCACCAGCAAAGCTGAGGCTTGCATGCATTTCAATACAACTGCGTAAGGCCAGGGGATGTGGACTGAGTTCTACCAGGATGGTGTGAGTAGCCCTCACTAGTGTATGTGTCAGAATATGCTCAATTTGATGAGGACATAGTACATCTCCATGATGTTTAGATTGCTCAGGTCATCGACCTAGAGGGAGAGTTAAGAACATTGTAAACACTCCCACGACCTTCACAAGAAAATGCTAACAAGAAGACAGACACTTCCAAGGGTGTCAATAAGCTTACCCAGTTGGATCTCACCTTGGTGCTAGGCTGCTCCAGCGAGGAAGAGCAAATCTGCTCATGATTAGTCAGAGCAAGCTTAATGATTAGCAAGCCTGATGGAAAAAGGAACAAAGGAACATAAAAAATAAGAGACTCTTCTGTATGGAACATGTAACAGTTATAAAAAGGAAGGGCTCTATAATACTCTAGCCAAGCATGTCTGCAAAAATAGAAGAGCAATTTGTTTAATTTTAAGCTCCTTCAAAGGCTACACACATACTAGAGATGAAAACACAAAAGCCTCACTGTTATGTTTAGAAAGAATGTGGCAGATTGAACCAGAAGGTCATCATTCTTCTGGCAATACTCAGTATGAGACTACTATGAAATTCGGAGGGATTAAGAAGAAAGTGCCACAATGAAATCCGGAGGGATTAAGAAGAAAGTGCCACTTTCTTTGAAAGCCATACTTTGAAACACAGATAAGTGTCTGGAGTTTTTATGTGCGTGTGTGTGTGTGTGTGTGTGTGTGTGTGTGTGTGTGTGTGTGTGTATGACGCTGTGAGCGCATTTGAGTAACATTACCAGGTAACACTGAAAATATTTCTTTAAGCCTGTAGTAGTTGGGAGCAAAACAATATTGCCTCCTGGCTATTTCTTAGTATATCTGCAAAGGTGAACCAAAAATCTTGTTGCACGTACGGCTCAGAACTGACAAATTTGGAAAATTGTCACTGTTAAATCATTTGTTTTGTGTAGCAGGAATTTGCAGCTAGCCATATTTCATTACTACATGTACTCCTAGCATGTAAGCTCTTTTGTGTATTCCATTCTCTGTTTAATAACTAATAGTATGAAAATCTTCTTCATATTAGGTAACATGTAGAAAAAATGTTTATTGGGACACATTAGGTAATGCTTGCAAATAACATTCACAGAAGTCACATGTGCTGTTAATTGTTTTTTTATCCATATTGCTTTTTTAAAAGTTAGTAATTGTTCATTCTCAGAAAGTATGACTGTCAAGTTAATTATAACTGACTTGAATGCCACTATTATAAAAAGCATTAAAATATTATATACTACACTTTGTTCTTATATGCAAGTGGAATTACAGATGAAGTGTTCCTTGCAATGCCTCTTTAAATTAATGATTTTAAAATCTTCCTACTGGCATGCATTTCCATTATTCACTTTCCTCTCCTTATCCTTCTATGCTTTTTTTTTCTTTTAGACACATCACCTTTTAGTTATTCATATGTCTGTAAGCTTTTTTAAATTTTTTATTTTGCATACTCTGCTATACCAGTTTAATTAGAATAGAGATAAAGGAGTCTGTTTTCTCATTGTAAGGGAAAAGCTACTATTAATTCTGATCTCTTAAATTTTATACACTGTGACACCATGTCTGCAACATTTATAGGGAATATCTAAATATAACTATAACCTTTTAAATATTTGCAAAGGCTAGCACTTGCAAGCAATGACACAGCCAAAATCTATGACACAGAATCCAATAAAATTTCCAAACATAATACCTAATCAGCTGGGAATTTGACCAGCTTATGATTCATGAAATAATAATACCAACCTTAGGCAATGTTTCTCAATAAGTCAATCAAAGGCACAAAGACATATGAAGAAACTCAGCAGCAGTAAACTAAGGTCAAGATCACTCTTTGGAAAGACTATCATTTACTATCAAATAAACTGGCTTGGTTTTTATGCATGCAGCCTAGAAAGTATCCTCTCTGCAGACAGAAAAAAAAATGATATACTTTCCCTGCAGCATCAATCTATTTCTCTTTATATGGATTTAGTTGAACTTCTAATAACCTATGCAGTTTTGATATTACAATTAAAAGGCTATTTAATGATGTGTACAGACTTGTTTCCTTGCTTTATGTGGAGTTCATATTGTTGAGTAATTGTCTCTTCTATACTTTGATAATTTGTTAACTGTGTGTGCTTGCACTAGATGACAAGATACTGTAACACAAGTTTTAAATGAAGGACTTCTATTGTATTACACATTCAAGTCTCTCTTTCTCTCCAGTTTCTTGCTCAACATTTATCATACACTTACTGTTGTCATATGCAGTTATCCCACCCCCCCATATGACAGCTTTTCATATCTCCCAGTTTCATTTTTTTTCTGTAATTTGTAACCCAAAGCAGTCCCTCTCCAATGTTGCAAGAGCACAGATAGTGTGAACTCATCTGGTGGTGGTACTTTGTAAAGAAATCAAGAATGTTCCTGTTGGGACATCCCAGCATCACCAGGCCTTGCATCTTACTGTGGTTTTGCATAAATGCTTTAGCTCATCTTTACTGGTGGACACTGCCTCACATACATTTCTAATAAACTCACTTTTTAATATTTCCATGACCAATGCAGACTATGCTAGTCAGGAAATCCACACACACTCTTCAGGACAGGGAGTGCTGCTTTTAAGGGAGCATCTATTGGTCAGACGTGCATAGACTGATGCCTTACAACTTCAGTGAAACTAAATTGCATTGTTTCCAACTCAGTTCCATGGTTCATATTTAACCTGATAAATTCAGCACTAACAAACTCACCATTAAAGAGGCAGCAATCATATTAATGAATATTGTGAAGCAGGAATCAGACCTGACCTTCGAATGCAGTACACTAACAGATGCAAAACTTAGAAATATGATCTCCAATCTGGAGTAAGCAGTTTGTGTCATTTACATGAAATGAAAGGCAGTCTTGCCAACTGACATTTATTTCAGTGGTACTGAATGTTTTTCACCATTATGAAGTAGTATTTGGGGAGCAGGAATGTCAAGTTAACTACAAATTTCATTACACTTAGAAGGGAATTTGCTCATACACTGTGTGCACAGCAGTGCAAACTGTGCACCTGTAAAGTCTAACAACAACTCTGTAACACACCAAACACTTTATTGCAAAGCTTTCGGGTCTACACCCTTCATCAGTACTTCTTGCAGTATTAGATTCGACTCCATTCATGCCCATTTGTTCAACATGCGTTCGTAGGATCATCACTTAGCCATATAGTGTTGCTGAGCTGTCTCATCTAAGAGGCTCTTGTACCTAGTGTGATTATTTGGTTAACAAAATCCTAAACTATGAGCTGTTAACAAGCTTCATCCTGTAGGCCTGTGTTTGATTACCTCAGTATCAAAGTGTCTGCTGTATCTACGTGACAAAAAGTGCTTCATGTATACTGTCTCTTCATTTTATATTAAACCGACAGAGTGAACTACTGTTTCCTGCTTTTTTCATCATTGGGATTATCTAAGTGTATTTAGCTTAACAAGTTAACCATTTAAAAAAAAAAATACGTATATATCTATATATATATATATATATATATATATATATATATATATATATGTATATATATATATATATATATATATATATATATATATATATATATATATATATATATATATATATATATATATATATATATATATATAGATATTTACCACTAATCCCTTAAAATTAGACACATGGATAATATGTGTCAATAGCAGTAAAATAAGTCCCTGTGTACATTAATGAAATTAAATCTGTCTTGCTGGCAAAAAAGCATAGAAATTGGGATGAATCAACACACACACACACACACACACACACACACACACACACACACACACACACACACACATAGAAATTGGGATGAATCAACACACACACACACACACAGACACACACACACACACACACACACACACACACACACACACACACACACACACACACACACACACACACACATACATACACACACATACACAACTTGTAAAGACTAGAAACTTGGGATTTCCCTTCCTTTCTCTCTTAGGACATCATTGTTGATAAGAACTTGTATATGGGATCTATATTATAATATCGACATCCGAAAATGTCGAATCCCATTTGTTCAATATGAAAATGTTGAACTCCAAGGTTCCCGGATGGCCAAATAACCGATTTCTTTCCAACGGAAAGAAATCAGTTGGTCAAACACCAGCACCGCAGAAAAATAAACATATTTAAGTGGGGGGCTTCGCCACACACACCTCCCAACGTGGAGGACTGTGCCCCCCACATCTCCCTAATTAAATATTCTAACTCTGAGACTGCACTACAGTCAGGGAAAGGGCAAATGTAACAGAACAGCCAACCAATTTCTTTCTGTTGGAAAGAAATCGGTTATTTGGCCTTTCAGGAACCTTGGAGTTTGACATTTTTGTGTCGAACAAGTGGGATTTGACATTCTAAAATGTCGAGGTTACAATATAGATCCTGTATATGAGTCATGGTATCAATGAAGTGGGGACTTTTCCAATAAGATACAGGGTATAAGGCAAAATTATAACTTTAGCTGTTCTGGACCTGCCTTGAATGGTCTGAAAGTTATCTGCCTTGGACAGGAGGATCAGTACTTTCGCTATCAGTTATGCGAGTTTGTCCTCTGCTGTGATCTGAAGAGTCATTCCTGACTTTAACCTTAGATATTTAGCTTCCTGGACATCTAGAAAGAAGCAATTCTCTAGCATGTAATTCAGATCCCCACATCTTACCACAACTGATTTCAGACCTAAAATCTCCCCAAAGAGATGGACTGTATCCACAACCTTTCCTGAAACCACAGGAAGAAGCTGAATAAACCTTCAGTATCAGACTAGGTTTTAAGGTTGCTGTAACCTGGTGACCAGCCCTTCCATAGCTAGGGAGAATAGACCAGGAAATTGGGGGACATCCTTGTCTGTTACTATTACCTATTGTCACTGGGTTTGATACACCTCCATTTATTAGAACTCTGAAGGATGATTATGAGTATATTATTTGAACCAAACTCAAAAATCTGCTCCCCACAGTTTCTCTGCTGGAGGAGCTAAAAGAGGAAATCTCATTGCACTAGCAAATGCCTTATTTGGTGTTACAAAGAACAATATCTGCTTTATACTGGAATGATCATATTTGTGCCGAAATTTGTCTAAATCCCACCAGTTATCCCCTCCATATCTCCCTTTAATGAACTGTTGTGGGCTTTGAGACTCAGTAAGGGAAAATGGCTTCCAGTCTGGTAGTCTGGACCTTAGCAGAAATCTTTCAGTCCATATTGAATCTAAAGATGGGTTAAAATTCCACCACAGTAGGTACTTCTTCTCTAGGTTTTGTGATAACTGTTATAACTGCTTGATTGAGGTATGGATACAAGTCTTGTGTGGAATCCTTGGAGTTAAACAAACTTGCCAATACCCAACTTATTTTTTCCCCTACTCCACTTATAGAATTTTGTTGAAAATCCATCAATACTTGCAGTTTTGTTGTGTCTCAGCTATGATATCTTGGCTACTTCAGGGGGAGAGATGTATCCACTTAAAACCCTTGTCTCAGAGAACCTAATCAGATGTGTTCTCACTGATTCAGAGTCCCAGTGTGGCCTTGTTGCAGTGAGAGCTGGACAAGAAAGGGAATTGTAGAAGTTATGGAATTATCATCATTAGTGATGATGATGATGATGATGATGATGATGATGATGATGACAATGGATTCTGTTATAACGTTTGGCATAGATGTCCAACAAAGCTCATATTTAAAGAACCAATGTATACACCTCAGGTCACCCACTCTTATAATTCACCAGAACTAGCAATTTCTAAGAAAGGCAGACTCTGCTCTAGAGTGTTTAAGCAAATTAATTTATTTAGAAAGTGCTTGACTTCAGGTTCACCATTCTAATTTTACTCCTTGTCCTAACCAACTCCTCATCCATAATTTCACCCATGTATAGCAGACTTCAAGTGTTCCCATCAAAGTTTGTTAGTGGAGGTATACGGACATGGAAATATACATTTTTCATCACTTATGCATTTGTTTTACTACATAAACTTATGTGTTGCACAAAGCAGTGCTGTTGTTAATGTTCAATTAAAAAGGAGCATCATGGAATAGCAATAAGTTTGTTCTAATATGTGCTGTATAAACTATAAGGGGAACTAAACAAAAAAATAGAAAAAGTGAATGCATTAATAGATGTAATGTGTTATTATTTGGTATTTAGTGCTATTGTTATATAACTAAGATAACAGGACAACGCATAGTGCAACCAAGACAAAAGGGATACTGTAATCATCCTTGCAGAAAAAAAGTTTCATAGCAATACAAAGGTATAATACACATATATGTACATTGTCTTAATAACAGATGCATGAATTCCTGTCTCCATCAGTGAGAACAATGCTGCACCCTTCTGTTAAAAGCTAAATTCCTCCTACTCAAATGGAGATGATTCCTACGACTAGCATCTCTAATCATTTCCCCTTCTTTGCTACCAGGCTTACTCCTAGAACCACTTAACCAAAGATCAGTAATTGACCCTACATTTCTAAACTCACTGATTAAGTCACAATCTACTCATCATTCCTTTTCAGTGCTAGCCCCAAAATGTGGGAACTACTACATCCCTACTGAAAACTCCTTATTTCATACACCAAATTCTGTTTAGAACTAAAAATATATTTTAACAGAGACTGCTACATAAACAATGGGATCACATAATACAGTTCATGCACCTGACACTAGTAAACCTCCTATTTAGCCACTATACTTACTCCTGCTCCTTTTACTATACTCCATCTCCTTTTACAATGCTCCTACTCCTTTTACTATACCCATTCCTTTTATTACACTCCTACACCTTTTATTGCACTCCTTCTCATTTACTATGCTCCTACTCATTTTACTATACTCCTTCACCTTTTACTTTGCTCCTACTTTGTTTACTATATTTCTACTCTTTTTACTATAATCCTACTTCTTTTACCATACTCCTTCACCTTTTACTTTGCTCCTACTTTGTTTTCTATATTCCTACTCTTTTTACTATGATCCTACTCCTTTTACCATACTCCTTCACCTTTTACTTTGCTCCTACTTTGTTTACTATATTCCTACTCTTTTTACTATAATCCTACTCCTTTTACCATACTCCTTCACCTTTCACTTTGCTCCTACTTTGTTTACTATATTCTTACTCTTTTTGTTATAATCCTACTCATTTTACTATGCTTGTCGGTTCATAGGTTCATAGGAGATTACTAGGCTAATGGCTTAAGAAGCCTTACAAGCTTAGCCACTATAACCCAATTTTACCCAATATGTGGTCCCTAGGGGCAAGAAGATGGCAGAGGTTTGTGCATGTGCCTTGACTATTTTAAAGATTCAAACCCTGCATCCTTACCACAAGAAGCAGCTCAATAGCAAGTTGGAGCATTAGTCCCCTGTGCTAACTATTTCTTTTCCCAGCCTATTCTCTCCAGTCAAGAACTGCATGTATTGTAATTACTACTGTATGGTCAATAACAGAGGTTGTTTTAAAGCATTTTCAAAACTTTTGCTTGACTGTTATATTTAGTTATATACATTGCTTACTTTTTCTGCATATATTTAAATCTTTTTTCCGTTGTTATCCCTGGGCTGAACCTAAAAATGGTCCAGTGTGATCAATGTTCTATCCTGGTTACCAAACAAACAAACAAGCAGATTAATACTTGCATGCATATATACATATATATATATATATATATATATATATATATATATATATATATATATATATTATACATACAAACGAGCACGCACATGCACACGCACACACACACACACACACACACACACACACACACACACACACACACACACACACACACACACACACACACACAGACACACGCACACACAAGCACACACACACACATGTGCACACACACATGCACACACGCACACACACATGTACATACATAAATATTATAACTACCTTACATCTTTTAATATGTTAATCATTATTTACTTTCATTCTATGTGTGGGATTATGAAACAGCTGGCATAGCATAACTGAATGCTTTTACCATCCTGCAGCACTACCCTGAAAGAACAAAGAAATGCTGCCCTATGGTGCAATGTTATATTGGTAGGCAGAGTATGCCCATCTAACCCAAGATGCTGTAATGGTATTGCTGCCCTGTACAGTGAGTCCTACACAAAGAAAAGGTAACAGGAATCACTAGCAATCTATGTAAATGAATCCAATTGCACATTCCTACAGGCACACAAGCACACACACAAAAACACACAGGCACACACATGTGCATACACACATAGACATACAGAGTGCAAAATATTACTCATCTAGATCACCAATCTGAGTAGGGCAACTGTGTACATATAAGCACTAGATATATCTGCAGAGTTTTTGCTTGCACTACACAGATCTTGTATAATGCAGGTGTCGATGGATTGCTGCACCATGCAAGAATCCCTACACAACAGAGGAACAGCATATACAGAGGCCTAGTTTCCATAAGGTACAGCCAGATATACCTCTCAACTGTCCAGATTTTGCCTCATATTTTTGGTTTGTTCCTCATAAAATCTATTTTTTTAGCAAATCACTAGGGTGATCTGAGGACTGAAGTCACTAAATATTGACATGTGTTTTAGTTCCAGATTTCATATCCTTCAGAAAAATGTTTGATAAGACAAATCCTGTTATTCTAGAAAATTTTAAAGTTTATAAAAGCAGCATTTAAAAGCTGTCCCTACTTTTAGTCCTTTGTACCACCATTATGTCAAGCTTTGTCCAGATTTCTTGGACTAAAAGGTTGAGAGGTATGCAACCAGAAATTACTGCATTTACATGTAACTTTGTAATGTCTCAGTGTTCAGTAAAGCTGAGTTGTGTTATGTAATAATGAGGCATCTATGATCCCCATGCCTTATCTATACCATGCGAAAACCTTTGCCATGAATCTCAAGCTATGGTCTGCAAGTATGTGGTATGCTTGGCAACCACCAAAGCTTTGTGTGAAGCAAACATCTGTGTCAGTTGTTAAGCTGAGAGGTGGTATACCATATTGGACTCATCAAATTTCTTACATTAATTTATTTTATTTTTTAAGGTACAGACATTTTTATACAGTGTAATTATAATACAATCCCTCTGTTTAGAACTATCTCTGAGAGTACCACCTATGGCTTTCACTTGATGAAGATGCGATATGTTATCTGTTATACATGGCAATATTCAATTAAATTGTTTCACTGACATATTATTTTGCTAAAATATTCCAAATGGTTTTCAATGTCCCACAGGGCCACTTTTCTTCTTAGTACTCTGATTTATAGAGTGTGTAATCACAGTCACTGCCCCCTTTTAAGAGTGAAACTGCTATTACAAGACAATCTTGATATACTCAGAAGTACACAGGACTACAAAGTTTCTCTAATGTGTCCTTAATTTAAAATTGCTGCAGGTGAGAGAGCCTTCTCTAGAATAAGACCAACTATCAGGAACCTCCAGCCTACAGACATCAAATATCAAGTATCAGGAAATCATTAAAAACTTCAAAGATGCATTTAAGGAGCATCTCTTTACTGAAGCTACCTACAATTGTTACCATAACAATGGTTGGATAACTTACCATTCCATATCATGAATATATTTAATAAACGTTTCTCATCCTTTTAATGTGTCATCTTATATGCAAATATTTCACAGGCATGTAAGAGTTTGTGTATTATATGTATGACTGCACTGTAGTTTTATATTTTGTATCTATTTTTTTTGTCAATGCAATCTGACTGGATTTTTTAATCTTACCCTATCTACATGCAACCTTACCATTCTATGCTCTGACTTTTGATATGTACTAATTTTGTATATAATATTATATTTTCTGATTTTTGAACTCAGATAATGGATGAAAAGGGTCAATAGACTAGTCCACTTTCATGGTGAACAAACAATAAATAAATAAATAAACAAATAAATAAAATGCTGATATATATGAGGTTCTTTCTTTTAATTCATATTAGATATTTGTCATTTCTTGGTGAACAAACAGTAATCAAATAAATAAAATTATATATATAAGGTTCGTTTTTTAATTCATATTAGATATTTTTAATTTCATGCAAAGCAGCCACATGTGCTTTGCACTCTTGTATTTTTCTGCATAACTGCTTGAATGCGACTTGGTATGCTTGGTTCTGGATGCCTTTAAGTTGCTTTGTTGAGATACTTTTAGATCAATGACAATTGTGGAAAAATAAATCAGCATATAGTAACTTTCAAGAACCTTTGAAAACGTACTGCTTTTATTTAACTGATGCATAAATAGTTAATGAGGATAGTAAAAAAGGTATAAGAAAAGTTGTTCAAGTGACAATGATAAACATAACGTGTTCTCTAAATCAAATGTAAAGTTGATTGACTTCTTTATCTTCTTAATGTGTAGAGAATGATCTGGCAGACATTTAAATTTTGGTCACATGTAAATCGGTGTGGTTATTGCATTTTTTAATTAGAAAACACAGGAGTTCTTGAGCAATATTTGCCACTCAGACATTTTTGTGCATGAGTGTCTCTCAGGTATTTTTGTGTATGTTTGAGGCAGGGGGGGGGGTAGTTAAGAAGAATCAGGCAGTAGGAAGTGAAGAGAGGGGTTTTAGGTAGGGGAGGGGGCATTGATATTTAAGGGAAAGAGAGTGAAAAGGCTTATTTGGGGCAGTTCATAGTCACAAAATAATTTTTCCTCTTTCTCTAAGAGAATTATAGTGATGGGTGACAGGCTTGAGTAGTGAGGGAAGTTCTTCTCGAAAATCCTCATTGTCTTCTAATATGTGAGAGAACGGTCTGTAACACAACTCCTGTGGGAAGAATGTTCTGAAACTCTGTCAGGTTTCACAATATGCATATAGATTAGCATGGCTGTTGTTGCTGCTATTAAACTGAATTTATTTTTACATTATGCTCATTCATTGGGTGAGTGATCTGGGAAATACTAAGTTGTACGTGAGTACTTCAAAGCTTTCATCAGTAATGTTTTCGTTTTGTGTTTATTGTGTTATGTGGTCCAACAGTAAATGTTGGTCACTTGTCTACTGGTGTGGTTATGTGTTTTTAGTTACAAGAATCACTGGTTCTTGATCAACAGGGCTGCTGAAATCTAGGCTTTTGAAATTCACTCAATTTATTCATATGTATTCATTTGACTGCATAAGGGATCTATTCTTAATACTTGCTCTGGAGAAAAAACTCATGTTTTCTGCACTGGGGTGAAGGAAAAATCCAATAATAGCCAAGAATAAACTGGGTATGTAACAGTGTAAAACTTATGTGGAATGCAAGGGTGTTCACATCTGACCAGAAGGAAAATAATGTTCCAGAAATGAATGGTAGACTGCCAGAGAGTAGTACTTCAAGAAACCAATGATTAGATAAATAAAATATAAACAATTACAAATGGGAACACTTAACCATAAACAAGGTCGATGGAAGAGGGTAATTATTTTGTTTCACAATAATGCACGGCAAATTATAGGGAAAGTTGTCCAAAATTGGAGAGGGTGACAATTAAATTATCATTGTAATTCAGAATTTGAATATGGATTAGCATGTACTTTGAAATTATTTTTGCAATCTGTATATATAAATGTATTGATTTGTTTGTTTGTTTTGGAGCTTTTCTCCCCGGGCCTCCACTGAAAACGGGTCCAATAGCCCAGTGGACTTCCCCTGTAATCAAACTGAAATAAATAAATAAATGATCTGGTAAGATCAATGGTCCGCCATGATAATAACTTACATGGGCCAAATTAAGATAACAATGATGCATACTGATTTTTTATAATGCAGTCATATGCCAGGGTTATATTTTCCTTATTGCTGTGAATTTTAAAACTACACTAAATTAGCTACAGACAGAATATTCAGTAGAAAGTATCAGTATCAGGAAGAACAAGTGACTATATTATAATAAATGGGGGAATAAT
>NC_056732.1:764769764-764787264 GCF_019279795.1 Protopterus annectens | reverse complement strand
CAGGTGTTAATTGCCCATATGAAGGGATACAGTGAGACAGAATGGGATTATCTCACGCTCTTAAGAAGAATATTATTTTCAATAAAATGAAGGGGGAGGGAAATCATTTATGTCAAAAGTGGTTAAAAGTTTTGTAATGTTTTAGTTTATGGTATAATATTTATGGGTTCCTATCAGTTCGTCAAAACTTCAGCAGTTCGAACACCATATGTTCGAACTGTGAAGTTCGAAAACTGATTATCGCGAAAGCGTGGAACAGCGAATTCTTTCCAAGGGAAAGAATATGGTGGGCCATTTCTGTGGCTTTGCTATTTTAAGCGGAAAGTTATGGGTTGGGTTCAGGTAAGTGTATGATTTTGCAGACATTAGGGTAGGGTGCAGGTTAGGTGAGTTAGGGTTAGAGCGTGGGTGAGGTGGGTGTGCGATAGTGACAGACCTTAGGGTTAAGGTTTGGGTTAAGGTAAGTGGATAGATAGTAGTGTATGTACAGTTTAATGTAGGGTTAGATGTAGGATTTTAAGTGTATGTGTGTGGACTGCTATTCTTTTTGGTGTGCTTGTGTTGTGTGTGTGTGTTTCTTGGAACAGCGATTTTTTTCCCTGGGAAAAAAATCGCTGTTCTAAGCCTTTGATGGTTTTGCACTTCGAGGTTAGACGTTCGAACATACGGTGTTTGAACTTCTGCCATTTCATCGAAGTGATATAGACCCAATATTTACATATGTCTGGTAGTCAGTGCAGTGAATGGTCTGGGAATGAATGCAGAGAATTAAGGTCATGAAATGTTAAGTTGCTTCCTTAGTCCAGAGTTTGATTACCTCAGCCTCCAACTGTGTTCCCTGTATCTATGAGTAAGTTACTTAACCAGTCAGTGCTCCCAGGTCATTAAGAAAAAGAGACTCTTGTGTCCACTGGATTTACCCACTGGGGAAATCCTTGATGGACAGAGGCAGTCAAAAAATTACCATCTATATAAATCAAATTTGTGGGTCACATTTTGGTTGCACAGCTAGGCTTACAAACACCTTAGTGGTCGTATGAACAAATAAAAGGAAATGTAGGTACTAAGTTAAGCTCATGGAACAGAGCAAAAAAATAATATATTAATATGAACAGACCACAGATATTCTCATGGGTAGGCCTTTGACTCTACATGTAATTATATATCTTACACTATATACAACTATATGTCCTATACTACATATACATCCCAAGTCTTATGTACATTTAGTGAAGCATCTGGTAGTTATTTATATATTTAAGCAACAACTGACAATGTGGTGTGGTATATTGAAGATTTACCCATGATTGGCGTGGTTTAAGCATGAGGGTGAAGCCTGAGTGATTAAATAAAGCCAACTGTGGATAAATTTCAATATGCCACAACCACAGAGTCAGTTATTGCTATTATACAATGACATTATTTAAGGAAAAAAATACTTACTTTTCTTAAATAATGTCTTTGTATAACGGCGCATTACTGTTCTTCCCCGGTGGTGGTATACTGCTTCCTTGTATTGATGCACTGCGCATGTGTATGGGAATTGAGTTTGTACGCATACCCAGTACATCAATGCTTTGAAACAGAAGCAACGAAGAAAAGAAAATCTCCATTGGTCCGTTTTTTCTTTTCTTTTTTTTTTTTTTTTAATTTATTAAAAAAAAAGGTTTGGGGCACTTTATACCAACAGAAAAAAGACCAGCCGCCCAGACCTTTTTCTAATGGTATATTGTGGAATTTACAGTGGGTACACTGGCCAATCAGCATACACATTTTGGAATATTAATGCGGGGGTCATTGTATAATTGTGTATAACTCTTAACTAAACATTCTGTTTGCTTGCTTATCTTGAGTTTCCATGCTTGTATATATGGTTGTTAAATATGTTAAATATTGTTTCTTTATGTTTGTATCTTTATTTGTACTGTTTTTTCTTTAGTTATTTGTTCAGTAAAAGGCATATAAAAATACTGGTAAGGCAGTGCAGCTTCACATCTCTGCTATATTACCTGAGGTGCAGTTATTTAGATGAGATCTAGTCTGCTCTGTTAGTGGTAAAATAGGCAGATACTAAAGTGGATTTGTTGATATCCTTTTTATACTCATGTTGCTTAATAAAAAGGAATTCTGCAGAGAATAAAGGCCAAATTTTCCTCATTTATATAAATACAGTTTTTGATTGCCTCTGAAAATAGACAAATCTTGATGCCAAAAGGAAATCAGATTAATTCTCCCATAAGTTAGCTTACTAATTAATCAATCAGTCTGTCAATGAAATCTGAACTAATGTTTAATAAGCAGCCATGGCTTACAAACAGAAAATGTAGTATAGCTGGTTTCTTATACATAATAAGTAAACACTTACTTTATCTAAGTAGAATCTCACTTTGAGCTAATGATATTGCATGACTTTACATGAATGATTCTGCTTTACTTATAAACCTGTACAGAAAATAGCAAGCCATGATACCTAAAGGTTGTGAACAACATGAGCAACATGAGTACTAAAAAAGAATATCAACAAATCCACTTTATCATCTGCCTAAAAAAAAGAAATAAAATGGACCAACGGAGACTTTCTTTTCTTCGTTGCTTCTGTTTCAAAGCATTGATGTACTGGGTATGTGTAGGAACTCAATTCCCATATGCATGCGCAGTGCATCAATACAAGGAAGCAGTATAGCACCACTGGGGAAGAACAGTAATGCGCCGTTATACAAAGACATTATTTAAGAAAAGATTCCATGTGAAGGCAAAGGCCAAGGTACCGGAATCAATAAAGCATTTTATTTGTTTCGAGTCCGTGCTGTTATTTCCGTTATTTGGTGGTTTTCAGTTTAAATTATTTAAGAAAAGTAAGTATTTTTTTCTTAAATAATGTCATTGTATAATAGCAATAACTGACTCCGTGGTCATGGTATATTGAAATGTATCCACAGTTGGCTTTATTTAATCACTCGGGCTTCACTCTCATGATTAATCCACGCCAATCATGGGTAAATCTTCAATATACTACACCACATTGTTGGTTATTGCTTAAATATATAAATAACTACCAGATGCTTCACTTAATATACATAAGACTTGGGATGTATATGTAGTATAGGACACATAGTTGTATATAGTGTAAGATATATAATTGCATGTAGAGTCAAAGGCCTACCCATGACAATATCTGTGGTCTGTTCATATTAATATATTAATTTTTTTCTTTGTTCCATGAGCTTAACTTAGTAGCAGCATACATTTAATTTTCATTCTATAGTAATCATAGTCAGACATCACTATACCACCACCTTTATCTGCTTGTGAAATTCTTAAACCACTAGTAGTTAAATTAGATATTAGCATTCTTTCATCAGCATTCAAGTTATTATAGCTAGTTGTACTCAAGGCAGATATAAAGAGTTTAATATTCTGCAAGTCAAATTCACAAATCTGTTCAAAAGCTGCTAGGGTAGAATTTAAGATAAGATTGAATGTACTATACACATGAAATTCATTATTATGATTAACATTATTAGCACCCAAAAGAAGCTTCAAGTTGAACTTTCTGTTGGAAACTGACAGCTACAAATCGATGTCTTTAAATGAGCTTAATGGGGCTTATAAAAAAATCAGAATATTTTTAAATGATCTATTCATAGAAACAGGCATTACTTTGAAGATGTATAATTATTTAACAGTCCCGGCACCACAGATTCCAATCATATTCAGAACACCCAAGATACATAATGATTTATATAATCCTCCCTAATGCCCGGTAGTCAGTGGTCATAATTCCATTATTTACCCCATGGCGAAATTTGTGGAAAACATACTTAAAAAGTTTTTGATAGACGAACCGAAAGTATGTAAGCACTCATAGTCTTTTTTGGCAAATATCAATGGATTGGGATATACCGGGGATTACAACTTTGCAACTGTGGATGTTAAGGACTTGTACACGGTAATTCCTCATGAATTAGGCATAGACTGGATTAGCCAGTTGTTGGTCCAGAAAGGCATTAGTAATGAGGAATTATATTTGATTCAACAATTTCTTGATTTGATTCTTATGAAAAATTTTTTCTTATTTGAAGATTCTTACTATTTGCAGACCCAGGGTGTTGCCATGGGGTCACCGTATGGAGCTAGTTTCTCCAAATTGGTCATGGTCTATTGGGAAAAGGAATACATTTTTAAGAGCAATCCTTCTTTGGAATACATTTATCACTACATACGTTACCTTGATGATATTTTTATCATTTTCAAAGGCAATGAAACCATCTTTAAGGAATTTATGAGTTACATTAATACCACCACTGATTTTCTACAATTCACTAGTGAGTTTCAAGGGGAAATTATTTCCTATTTGGACATCAGCTTGAATAAAGATAATATCAGACAATGCTATGTAGCCACTATTTTCAGAAAAGAAACACATTCTAACTCTTTTCTGCATTATACGTGCTCTCACCTTGACCATCGGAAGAAATCAGTGGTCAAAGGGCAGCTGGTCTGGACTGCCAGAATGATTTCCAATTTTAATGATTTCCTAGATGAATGCCAGTTCCTTAAAGATATGTTTCTTAAATGTGGTTACCCACAGTCTCTATTGGAGAATACTATAAAGGAGGTCATTTCCAAGAGGTCAAAAGGGCATTTTAAAGCCATTCTGAATGATTCTTCATTCCATGACTGGAATGACCTTGGACACACTAGTGTACATATCAGTAGATCAACTAATAACACCCCTACAGATTTTTCATCTATACTCATTACTCCATTTTGTAATGAAGCATATATAATAAAACGTATAATATATAAAAATTGGGACCTGGTATTAGCAGATGTTAATGTAAGGGACAATTTACCTAGTAGACCCAGGATTATATTCAAGAGGAGTATAAATCTGAAAGCCACTTTAGAGCAGAGGAGAACTGATAACACCAGGATCAAAGGCATGTTTAAATGCAAATCTTGTCCTTATTGTAAACATGTCAGCACAGGGCTTTCCTTCATGATTAGGGACATGAGACTTTCTTGCACGGGTAGGTTTAATTGTAATACCCTCAGTATTATTTACTTGGCCCAGTGTAAAATGTGTCCTGTTTTTATATCGGTAAATCAGACAGGAGACTTAGGGACAGGATGTATGAACATCTATATGCAATTAAGAACAAAAGAGTTGAGAATGCTTTGGCCAAGCATATCATTAATTCACCAGAACATACCTTTGAATTTAAAGTAATTGACAGAGTTGACACTATCATCATGGGTGGCCCAACCTCCTTACGAATGGAAAAATGTGAACATTTGTGGCAGCTAAAATGTGATACAGTCAGGTATCCAGCTATTAATGAAATGTGCTCCATAGAATGCATATTAAAACTAAGGGGCCTTATTAGACAAAAGATTTCTAGATGCCTAATTCTTTGATACAACCAAATTTGTAAGGATGAATTATTCATATATGCACCTAGTAGCTATACATTGTTATACTTATATTCATACATCTATTAATCTACTTGTTCATAATCACATATTATTATAAATTATATATTTTTACTGACTTAATCTTTTTAAATGTTGCATATTTGTATATAACTATTTTTAATAATTCATCAGAAGATTTTTAACTATATTTTTTATATATTTACATATTCATATATTCATACAGTTCAATATATTAATTATTTACTTTTTTTATTTCAGTGTTCTTCATGTGTAATTGTGTTTTGTGATTTTGGTGCTTTTTTGATACTAATTAGTTAATTAATCATGTGATATAATTTATTAGGGATGCATCCTGAAAGGATGTATTTGAAGTATGTTACTCATTACTGTCTTGTCTTTTGTTTGAAGAAGTACAGGTATTATCCTGTACGAAAGCGTTTACTTTTATCTGTAATAAATTTTCTACTTGAGTGCACCTTGGTTCAGAGTCTACCTTTTTGTTCTTTTATTAGTATTAGGTGTGCCATGAGTTGTGCTTGTATTGTTTTCTTTAGTATTTTAGAAAGAGGGGAAAGGATGGCATTAGGCCTGAAGTTGGTGGTATAAGTATTTTTGCCACCTTTGTGGAGGGGGATTATGAAAGCATGGTGCCAGATAGAAGGGATGTATGATTCTTGTATGGCTCTATTTATAAGAATAGAGATGGGATAGGCAATGCTGTCTGCAGATTGGTTGAGGAAGGTGGGTGGAAGGTTGTCGGGTGCATTGTGACAGGGTTTGAGTTTGAGGAGAAGTCTTTTTATAGTGCTTGTTGGGATGGGCTTGAGGCAGAAGGATGTGGAGGAAGGTTGATGACTGGGGTGGTGGTTGGGGCAGGAGTGGGTGATGGTGGAGGAGGGGGGTGGGAAGGAGTCTGATAGTTTAGCTATGCAGTCTGGGAAGAATGAGTTGAACTGGCTGGCTGTTTCAAGGTTGGAGAGGTTGGGTTCTGAGCAGGTTTTTTTTTTTTTTGATGCCAGGATGTAGCATGGATGAGATGGAGTCTCAGAATTTTTTGGGATTTGTTGAGTGCAAGGACTGGAGTTTGGAGTAGTGGGCTTTGTGGTCTTTAATTAGTTTTTTTGCAGAGTTTCATAGTCGCTTATACTCTAGGAGGCTGTTAGGGTTTTTATGTTTTTGATATTTCCATGAAAGCAACAACACAAGCAAGAAGTTATAGATATGACAATGAAGTACAGTTTGCTGTTGAAAGACATTTGAGCTCCTAGAATGAACTCTGAAATCCTCACATCCATTAAGTAAGGGACTTTCAATTAATTTCAGAACTCTACTGCTAGTCAAGAATTGGAATGGCCAAGGCTGAATAGCGTATAGAATAATGGATGAAAACGAGCACCATTTGTATTTTGGGGTTGAATGAAAGAGTGGAGTGGCATTATCCACATGTTTCTTCTTACAAGAGTTTAGAAGATTTTTTTCTGATAGTTGCTGTGGTGCTTGTTATAGATTAATACCATTGGTCAAAACTTTATCAAATTCATTGATTATAATGATTTCAAAAGGATCTTGAGAAAATCAAGAGAAAGATGAGATTTAACCTGAGGAGTAGTAGCTGAGGATTATAAATTATGCTGGACTATAGTAAAGCTTTTAACCTCTGAAGAAAGGCCCTTGTTCATATTGTTAGACGATGCAGTCTGGGACTGTAAATTCAACTATTTTGTATTGCAGTTCTTTCTATTAAAAGTAATAATCGATTCCACTCATTTCATTTATCAACAGAGGTAAAAACTGCTCTGGATAACTTTGTTCCATCACAGTATATTTAGTGACAACTACTGGGAAAAAAGTTATCCTTTAAGTGGCTTTGCTTAAGGAAAACAATTCTCTACATTTTCTAATGTAATTCTACAAGAACTGTTTGAAGATCCAATTTTTGGCTCCAGCTGTTTTGTGCTACTAGCTGATGCTACCAGTTCTGCTCAACAGAAGAGGGATGGCATGGATTTTGTGATTAATGCACCTCTAGCTTTTTAGATGACCAAATTCATGCAAAAACTGGTCAAACAAGACCCATTATCTCTGAGCATGGAAGCTACCCTTAAAGTGGACAAGCACAGCAGGATAAAACTGTTAGCAGCTAAGTGATACTACTGCTGTGCTGCATGAGTTTGTGAGAATGAGTGATACAGTTCCTGGTAATCCTTTCCCTGTGTGATTATGTTTTCTGAATGCTTGCTGCACTGACATGTGAGTTGAAGAGGTTTCTGCCCTTTTTCATGACAAGTAAAGTAGAAGCTTGATTTTAAATAAAACTAGAGGTTAAATACCTATTATGTTTTTCAGGGATTCATTGCTAAATGGCAAATGTTTTCCAGAACTGTGGCTTAAATACTGCTGTCATAACAAACTTTGACTAATAAAAGATTGCATACAGGATGGTTCATTCACTCTGAATGAATGAAGACAGAATGGGATCTTTATGTTCAGAATCAACACACATAAACTGTTGGCATACACAATGCATGGGTGTAGTTTCCGCTCTCTTTTACACTTGCAAAAATATTGTCTGCTCATCATTCATGATTGTACTGTACACATTCAGCTGAAAAATCTGTTTAGATAGCCTAATGTTTTTTTCTTCCACAGACTATTTAGCATCAATGGCATGATATGTGCCACTGTGAGTTAATTTTCACTCTTGGCTATTTTTTGGAATAAATAATACAACAAACCAAAGAAATACATTTTTGTAAGTGCTTTATACAGATTTTTATCATTTTGCCTGCTTATTCAGACTGTGTCTTTAAAAGAAAGAAAGGATGATCATTTCTGTAGCCTTTCATATTTATGTCTTAGATTTTGGAGGAATAGTTTATGGTAGCCATTTCTTCCATGTCAGATAGTGTGTATGTGTAGTGTGTGTATGTGTGTGTGAGTGTGTGTGTGTGTGTGTGTGTGTGTGTGTGTGTGTGTGTGTGTGTGTGTGTGTGTGTGTGTGTGTGTGTGTTGATTCATCCTGATGTCTATTATTTTTTGCCAGCAAGACAGATTTAATTTCATTAATGTACACATTATTTTACTGCTATTGACACACATTATCCATGTGTCTAATTTTAAGGGATCAGTGGTACAGGGTTAGTAAAATTACTATAGTTAGTTCCATTAAGAGGAATAGAGATTTGTTACTACTCTTGTTTCCTGTCTGTTTGTTAATGCCAGTTTAGTTTCATTACTTGTTTGTAGTGCTTTACCAATTACAAAAGTTAGGACATTAAAATTATGTAGTATTGAATGCCTAGACTACTGCTAACCTAATATCACAACAAGATATTGTCAGAAATGTATTATATGATGTTATCAAATTCTTGGCATGGAATATTAAGGGTTTACATATGACAGAGAAGATAGTATCCATAATGTGGAAAATTGTCAGGAAATCATTTTTTTGAAAGGTCAGCAACATGGTTTCAGACCCTTCCATAGCACCACCACCACACTTACATCATTCACTAATACCGTCAATAACCACAGAAACAACGGACTGCTAGTATCTGCTACACTCTTAGACTTATCTAAAGCCTTTGACATGGTCAGCCATGAAAAACTGCTTCATACACTAACCAACCTAAACCTCAGTATCTCTACTATCTCTTGGTTCAAGAGCTATCAAGATGGTAGGCAACAAGCTGTAAAATGGCAAAATCAGCTCTCTCCCTTACTGCCTGTCTCCATAGGGGTACCCCAAGGCTCCATCCTGGGTCCTTTACTCTTCACCCAATTTACTAATCAACTACCATCCACCATTCCCAAAGCCTCAGTAGTCCAATATGCAGATAATACTACCATAATCTGTGCAGCCAACTCACTAGACCACCTCCTCTCCCTAACACAAGAATGCTTTTCCCTGGCCAAAACATGGATCACCAACCAGAACCTCATTCTAAACCCAGCCAAAACTAAACTACTCCTCTTCAGCCCTCACAGATCTCCACCCCCCTCATGTAACTTTATAAACTCCTCACATAACAACACCACCATCATACCCAGCATTCATGCTAAACTGCTAGGCCTGGAAATTGAAAATCACCTTTAATTTGACATTCACATCTCACAGACCATAAAAAGGGTTCACAAAAAAATGGGTCTACTCTATCGCAACAAACAGTTTTTTCTCCAGTCACTCTAAGGTTACCACTGCCAGGAAACACATCCTATCCACCCTACTGTACGCCTCCCCCCATGCTTACCAATCTCCGAAAAACAGAGCTGAACAAACTAGATAGCTGTTACAATAAAATAGCCAGATTTGCCACAAGTTCACCTTCTAGAACCCACCATTGTGAAAGCCTCAAAAAACACAACTGGTTAGAGCTCCCACTGACACTACAAGTCAATCAACTATCACTCGCTCACAAAATACTACATCATGTAGGCAACACCCCTGCCCTGCAACAACTACATCAACCCTACACCCCTACCAGATCCCTTAGATAAAGTACCCAACACCTCCTTAAGATAACAAACTTCAACAATGAGGCAGGTAGATCCGTTTATAGCCACTACATCTATAAAATCTGGAACTTCCTTCCAGCCCACATAATAAGTAACAACTCCTCAACCCAATTTAAAAAACTACTTAAAACACACTTCCTGAATCATAGATTATACACCTGTACCACCCCTGGATAGTAACTCAGCATTCTCTGTTTTCAGCAACTACAGTAACAGCATATCTACTATTTTTTTATTGTCTACATGGGTGAATGTAAACTCTCACCACTGAAAAGTAAACAAATTGTACATAGAATTTCTCTCAGGTGTAAAAATGTTGTGTGTAAGTTGTCAATTCTGTATCCTGTGAATGTCCTCATGCATCCTGTAAATGTTGGCAAATGTAACTTTTGTTAAACTCGCTATCTTATATGTTAACAGTTTAACTGCTCTGGTGCTTTTCTCCCTGGACCTCCACTTAAAATGGACATATATCCAGTTAGACTCTCCTGATTAACAAATTTAAAATAAATAAATAAATAAATAAATAAATAAATAAAAACACATAATTTTGGATCAATCCTTGCGGTTCTGTTTCCCTCGTGCTTTTCTGTTTTTCATTATCTATGCCTGGTTAAGTTGGAAGCAGGCTAACTATTATCCATCATTGTGTTATGTCCTTAGATTATCCATGTTAAGATGGGGTCAGCTAACTCATTTGAATATGTTATGGGAATACAACCTTCCTTTGGTGGCCATATTATTCACCTCCCTCCTGGTAGTGTTTAAGTCATCCTGCAGGAGTTTTTCCTCAGTATTGAATTACCCACATTGGCTTACTGTTGGAGACATTAATGTCAGGACTGATGATACATTTGTGGCCTCTGTTATGGAATTCCTTTGTATTAAGAAGGGCTTTTGGTTTATGAAAAAGATCAGTTCAGTCACATATGTACATAGCCATATTGCATCTCTTGTTTTACAACTCAGATTTCCTCCTTATTATCTGTGTGTTGAACCTGAGACTTGATTAGATCATTCAGTCATGCAATTTTCTGTCAACCTTCCTTGCTGTTATCCTTCTGAAGCTGGTCATGTGCTCTGCAGAAATCTTCAGCCATTATCCCTATATACTTTGGTATCTGCTCTTCTATTATTTCCAGTTATTCAGAGCAAAGATCTTGCTAAACTTGTGGATATACATGATGAGGTGTTAGGACAGGCTGTTGTTCAGGTGGCCTCTAGACATATTCATCTGTTTTGACTTGCTCCATAACAGCCATGGTTTCACCTTTCCATTAGGAAATTCAGGAGAGCAGGACATAGTCTGGAACAGGAATGGTGGCATTCAGATCTGTTAGAGGACACGCTTGTCATGGATAATCACTTCTTTGGCTATAATTTGGTGATCAATCATAAGAAATCCATCTACATTTCTAATTTGATCTCTTGAGGTGTCAAATCATTCAAGTAGCTGGATACTTTTTCTCAGCATCTCTCTACCAGGTGGAAATTGTCTTCTGATTAATGTGAACTGACAACATGATATTTTGCTTTCAAGATTGCTGTTATTAGATCTGCAATGCCTCTTCTCAACCTTATTTGCCTTGCCTTTGGTCTTTGGGAGTAAGTCTTGCAGTTTTATTTGAAAGAGTTTGCTATTCATGATAATGATGACCTGTATCCTCCAATCATCAGCATGCATATTATCACATGTTCCTTTGACCCTTGCCCTACTAATTTGTGATAGCATTCTTAGGGGTCACATGTCCTTTCTTTTATGAAATTGTCACCAGCTCACTTAAGAAAGGGGTATTTCCATCTCATTTAAAGCAGGCTTTAGTTTCCTTGATTCTTACAAAGGCTGATTAGATTCAGACTATGTTAATGATTATTGACCAATCTCTAAAATTCTTTTTATTGGTAAGGTCTTTAAGAAAGTGGTTTACCATCAGCTGGAGTCTTATGTAAGCAAACAGGGCATTCATGACCTATTCCAGTCTGGATTTAGTATAAGTCACAGAACTGGGGCAGCTCTTGCTAGAGTTTTTAGCAACCTCTTTCATCATTGCTACTCGGTCTGGGTCCTTCTTGATATCTCACTGGCATTTGATTTGATGAATCATGCTATTCTATTGTACCATTTGGAACACTACTATGGCATTCTTGTGCAGTTCTGGAATGGTTTGCCTCTTACCTTTCTGGGTGCATCCAGACTGTGGTGTCAAGGATTAATTTGTCTTTGTCTCAATCCAGCCCCCCCCCCCCACTTTTTGTATGATATGTCATGGTTCTAATCTTGGCCCTTGTTTTTCACCATCAACTTAATGGCATTAGGTGATGCTATCATTTGAGATGCTTGCAATACCATTGCTGTGCTGATGTCACACGGCTATAGCCCTCACTGTGGCTGCTCTCAATCATCTAATACAGGATCTGGAACTTATCCATGACTGGATGGTCGGTAACAATCTTAAGCTTAACATTTCTAAATGTGTGGCCTTGATGCTCTATGCTGTACTTACAGATTCCTTTTTTCCCAATTTGACCCTTGATATTTTTACTGGGGAGATGGTCCATGAGAGAAGCATATGCTAATCAGCCATATGCTCTTCCCCTGGAAGTGCATCAGGGAAGGCATGTACATGTAAAGTGACCCACAGAATCAATGAGCTATGCTGATTAGCATGGCCATCCCTTGCACCTCTTGCTAATTGTGTTCATTCATTGTGGAAGAGTTAAGTGCTAGGGCGTTTACTGTTAAAGTAGTGTTAGATGGTGTGTGTGCATGTGAGTGTATGTGAGTGGCTGCATTTGTGAGTGTATGTGTGAGTATGTGTCTGTCACAAAGGCAGCAGTAAGGGAGTTATTCAGTGGTGTACATTAGGTAGCTGTATATGTGTGTGGAGGGGGTAGAATTAATGTGTGTTTGAGCATTTTAAGCAGAATATTGATGCACTGTTATCACTCAAACCATTCTGTACTATTAATGACTTAGTGTACACTTTGGCAGAAATACACTAGACCACACCATGCATACACTTTGTCTGAATCCAATAGCACATAAGGTAACAGGCTTAGAAATATATGCCTTGAGTTTAGCTACACTACCAAAGGAAGCATCCCTGTAGAATTATTAGCTATTATACTGAGGTCATCATTTTGTTGCACTTACATATCTAAATATCTGTTACAAAAAGTCAGACTGTGGTCGCTACATGGTTATCTATGCTGTTTTCCAAATGGAAACATTATGACCTTCTAGATTCTACTATGCTTTTAAATTTCAATATAAGCTTAGTCAATGGTATAGTAGAGCCATAGATTGTCAAAATGGCAAGAATATTCAAATTTATTGTTATTTTCCGTGCAAGTGTGTAATAACATGCAAGAATTTTTGTGTTATACGGATTGCAAATTTGGAAGTATTTATAGTATATATTTTCCTTTTTTTTGTTACATTGTTATAATAATGACATAGTGTTTTGGGCTTGGCATAATAGTTATGGTGTTTAACTCACAGAGATAAGGTACAGTTTGATTCTTACCCTTGAGGGAAGTTGGTTAAGCTTAACATGCCTCGCAAATGCAGCTTGCCTGTACAACAACTGTTGCAGTGATTTTGACAATTTGTAATACTCACACAATATTGTCTATTTGAATAAACTAAAAAAATCATATTTATTCAAACAAGCCAACATTTAAGCAACCCTGTACCAAAATGCAAAGCAAGGTGAAATGTACTCATAATGTCACTATGCAAACCATAGAATTATTCAGAATAGCAGTCTTATGTGTCTTCAGACCACTAGTATTCTGGCAGCACCCAACATATGTTATATTTTTGACAAATTATTGTATATCATTTACTTAAAAGTACACAACAGCCATTTATCATGTTTTCATTTGATGAACTTTACAGAGCCACCAGAAAGGACTTTGCATGCCAAATGAAACACCCATAGATAGCAACTTAAGTGGACAGCACTGGATACATCACAGCTAGATTATCAACATGCCTGCAAGGCCTGTAGCAAGTCGTTTACAAAACATCCAGTCATTTCTCCAGATTTTGTCTCCTTTTAAGTAAGCAGCAGTAATAATAATAAAATATTTTTCAGATATCTTAGTTTAGGTATCTTTCAGATGTTGTATAAGTTAAAACATTTTAAATGCTTTGTTTAACTGTAAATGCAAGAATAATTTGTAGGTAATATAAAATACAAAGTCAATTAGTTAAACTGCTGATATGAAAATTATATTTTATGATTTTAAGAATAACATCTCAAAATGTAAAAATATGAGTAAAATATGTATGTGATTGTACCACTTTTGAGCATGTGCTTATCTTTTAAACAGTTTTAGAATAATACAGTTTCCATGATGGTGGGCAGCTGTTTTATATCTGAAATCAGTGCACTGCAGTGCAACCTGTATTTATCTAGTTTTACTAAAGCTTATACTTAATAAAGGTCACACAGTTATGTATTTTTACTGATTGCTACTAAAATTGCATATTTATTATCTTTGTCTCACTGAACTACATTTTAAATCTTTACTCCTGCAAGGGTTATTACAGGACCACAGTATGAATATGTTTTAAGCTGTACTGCAAATTATAAAAATGATGTGATGTATGGAACATGCTAATTACACTATAATATTCAGAAAAAGAAAAAAAACAGTTAAGAGCAAAGAACTGTATGTGACCCAACCTTAACAATTGTTAAGCACCTCTACTTACATTGTTGAGATCATGTCTAGTGCCAAAAATCCAATCTGCCTTTCTGGCCAACAAATGCTGGTACCTTTCCCCTAACGTCCTGTAATAAACTTTAAAAAGTGGCAAAAATTGCAGTATGTGTTAGCAAGCATTTTCTTTTTTATTTCAAAACAGGTTTATTGTTTTAACATATAAGAGAAATATCATAACAATTTTATACAAGCAATTAAAAATAGGTATTATTATAATATTCAACAAAACAACTAAAGTATTTACAAAGACATCCACTACAATTAGATCAATTAATTAAACTAAAATACCGTGCTATTGAAATTAGAATTTTTTTAACAAATTTTGTAAATTATCCCATACAATATAATATGATGTTTTTCTAGTTGTTCTCATTCTAATTGTGCTTATTTCCATATGGCACATTATATTCATAACATTTTTAAATTCATTGAACGAAGGAGGTGTATCTGAAATCCAATTTCTAGTTATTATTTTCCTGGCCATTGCTAGGATAGACCATAACAAGGGAAGCTTAATCTTTTTAACACATTGAGGTACAGGTGTGTTGAATAATATAAGAGACTTAGAAATAATGAAATTATCTGTAAAAAGAGCCTGCAAAAATTCATTAATTGACTTCCAGTATTCTTTTAACTTCATACAGTCATAAAGCATATGAGCCCAGTCAGCATTAATTTCTACATTACATCTCTTACATAGATTATCTTTATTATTTATTTTATTCATCATCAAAGGTGTATAAAAAGATCTATGTAAAAATTTCCATGTATAAAGTCTCCAGACAATGGAAGATGTAGTTCTATAAGCAGATTCCAATATATATTGTTTATCTTGTTGAGTTGGTGGGTCCCCATTAATAGAGATGAAATAATTCCAGTATGAATCTACACTGTAAAAAGTTTCTTGTCTGATAATTTTATGTATATATGAAAGTTTACCTTTATCAGAAACTTTATGCTGTAAATTTAATATCAAGTAATCAATCAGTTTTGGAATAGATTCTTTAACTGTTATAGACATTAGATCTATTCTATCAATGAGATGTTGTCTAAAGATCTGAACCTCTAACCAGCAAGTTTCTCTTAGATCAAATTCTTGTTTTAAGAAATCTAGATTTTTTACTTTATTATCAGATATCAGCTGATACCAGTACTTTAGATCATTATCTATAGCTAAATGAGCTCCTTCAGAAGTAGATGGCATAAGCATACCCTGAGTATACATTATAGGGGATACAATAAAATTCCATTCCCTATACTTAGGGTGCATGAATATAAAGTTACGATAACTAATAATAATATTTAATGGGTAACACACCATATGTTTAGGTGTAATAGGTGAAGTACAAAATTCCTTTAGCAACCACAACATGGAGTTATTTACAATCATATTTTTATGTGTTAAGGAGATTTTCATGAAGTGCATACTAATTAGCTCCCAATAATCTTTCCATTTTGCGATATATGACTGATCTATTAATAAAGTAATAACTTTTATAATAGAAGAGATAATATATAAATTAAAGTCTGGAAAAGAAATACCCCCTTGAGACCAGCTGTTAGTATGTTTCTTTAATGCAATCCTAGGTCTATTAGGTGCCCATAAGAAATTTAACATTAGTGTATTCAGTTTCTTGATAATTATTTTTGTAGGTGAAAGTATTATTGATTGTATTAAGTATAAAATCTTGGGGAATATTATCATTTTAATAATTGTAAGTCTCTCCTCCATAGTAAAAAACATATTATTCCAGGTATTAAAAAGATTTTGTATATTAAGAAAACAGGTATTATAGTTATTATATATAATAGATTTAATATCTTTAGATAGTATTATACCTAAATAAGTTATCTGACCTGAATTGGGTACATATTTAGTAAAATCACTAATGAGAATATTTTTTCGTGTATATATAGGTAGTATTTTAGTTTTTCTTCATTGAATATTAAACCAGAAATACTTTTAAAATTCATCATTTTATCAAATAAAGACTGCATAGAAGAATTAGATCCTGCTGATGTAATTAGAACATCATCTGCAAAAGTTGAATTTTTGATGTTGTATTTTCGTCTATTTCAAAACCCTCTATGTCAGTACTGTTTCTAATCAAATTAGCCCAAGGCTCCATTACTAAAGTGAATAATAGTGGAGAAAGTGGACATCCTTGCTTTGTACCTTTAAGAATGGGTATTTTTTGTGAAACATATGTTCCTATCTTAATATAAGCCAGCGTTCCTTTGTATAAATGCTCAATTAAATTTACAAATGCATCAGAGAAGTTTGTGCATTTCAGTAAGGTAAACAGATAGTCCCAACTTACTGAATCAAATGCTGAACCTATATCAAGACTAATAAGTGTTAAATCTTTCTTTTTCCTATTTGCAAAATCAATTAATGTTAAAGTTCTTCTTATATTATCAAAAGTATTTCTATTTACAATGAAGCCCGTCTGATCTATATCTATAATGCTGGGGATGATTGTCTTCAATCTATCAGCAAAAATACTCATAAACATTTTATAATCAACATTAAGTAATGAGATGGGTCGATATGAAGAACATCTAGTTGGATCTTTATTAGGTTTTAAAATTGGTGAAATAAATGTATATTGCCAAGATGGGGGGGTTATTAACTCAGTTTGGGACAAAATAAAAACCTTATGTATTAATGAATATGTAGTTTTAGAAAGGATTTTATATATCTCTGGTATAATACCATCATTACCCGGTGCTTTGTTTGATTTAAGCTTATTTATTTGTGTAATAACTTCTGTATATGAAATACTCTTGTCCAATAGTTTAATCTGTTGTT
>NC_056732.1:764687264-764764764 GCF_019279795.1 Protopterus annectens | reverse complement strand
ATGTAAGTGAAATTAAGCCCAAAATTACCAACAAGCAATAAAACTCAACATTCTTCTCCCAACTCAATTTTCATACAAATCCTATTATTCACTGTGCCCACACAATCAAAAGCATTTCTATATATTAATAAAGAAAAGAAAAAGAGAGTAGAAAATAAAAGGGAGTGAGGCAGAAATAAAAAAATGTAAGAGAAAGCTGTAAGAAGTATATACAATGGAATGTTACTTACTGTTTATATTAATAGTATTAACAATTAAACATATTATTTACTCTTATTTAGTTCTGATTATTATTAGTTAAAGCATAACAGATTATTTACAAACAGGCATAAGCAGTATAATCAAGAAAGTATAATTAGAAATAGCATTTGAAGAACTTATAAAAACTTTTACAAGGAATGAATATGTTATTATTCTATTAATGATATTTTCATTACTGTTCTCTCCCTGCCCTCCCCCACCCTTTACCCACTGCATAATCTAAATAGAATGTCATTGTTTAAACAAAGAAAATAATAAAAGGAGAAGGAAAAAAAGGTAAAGATAAAAAAAATGTATCAAATTACTAACCTTACTTCTTTTCAGAAAGAGAAACAAATTGAATCACAGCTTGCCATTAAATCTTCAGGTATTTTGACTGGTTATGAAACAAAACATTTCTTTGCACATAGAGAATAACTTTGATTAAATATTTTCCAAAATATTTGTGGCTTTCTGGAAATGCAGGAACTATATTCAAAAAGATTAATAATGAACTAAAATGATGAGAGAGAAAAAAGCATATAACAAATCATTTGTTTTGTAGTCTCTTCTTCTTCTCTGAAGTCTTCCACGAAGCTTCAGTTGCCAATCTCTTTAATGAAGAACTAGCCCATTCCATTTCTTCTATTTTATCCAAAATCCTTTTTTCTTTGACAAACAGTAAAGCAGAGTCTAAATCATCGAAAACCTTAGGACCATCAGGAAGGAAGATTTTAAGCTTGGCAGGAAACAGAAGGTATGTTTTAAACTGTGCTTTTTTAAGCTCCCTTATTAGTGGCAGAAAAACTTTTCTTTTAGCTATTACCATGGAAGAATAGTCATTGTCAAAATGCACAGTTGTCTCATTAATCTTAACAGGAGCTTTAGCCCAAGCAGATTTAAGAACCATCTCTTTATCAAAAGATGATAGAAATCTAACTATAACTGATCTAGGATATTTTTTGTTAGAGTTAGTGAGAATGCTTCTGGTAAGTCTAAAGTTTTAGGGAGCCAAGTTGTTAAAAAAGAAGTAATATTGTTACCTTCAATATTTTCTGGCAGTCCAAAAATCCTAATGTTATTGCGCCTAGATCTATTTTCCAGGTCATCCAGCTTTGTTTGTAAATGTGTATTTTGTTTCAGCAGAAACTCAATGTTGATTTCCTCTTCTTGGATTCTGTTTTCCATGTCATTCACAGCTTCTTCTATGCCTGTCATCTGGTTCTTCTGTTGTTGCAGGTCTGTATGTAACAGGTCTATTTGTTTTGTAGTTTTTTCTATGAAGGTTTCTATTTTAGTATCCATTTTATCCATTTTATCAGTAAGTTGCTGGATTATAATTATCAGAGACTGAAGTTCTTTCTTGATGCTGGAGTCTTGAGAATTTGTCTTACTGGAACTCATTTCAGACTGATAAACTGACAGGAAAATTTCCACAGTGATTTCTGACAGGAATATTGTTAAGATTTCCTTTCTTTTTTAGATATAGTTCAAGAACTATATAAAACAAACGTATTTAGAAAGAAAATTACTTCAAAAATTATTTTTTTAAGTAATTAATTCCTGTCAGTGTAATGAAATTGGTGGAGCTGAAGAAATCTGCTGGTATCCTGTGTTCATCCTTGGCCATGCCCCCAGCAAGCATTTTCTGAAGTATACAAACCTTGAAACTCAAATGTATGTCACCACAGATTTATGAGGAGCAGACAAAAAATATGAAGTAATAATCTGGACATTCTATGAAAGTCCATACTGTTGAATGGCATGGAGGTGACTAAAAAAGTAATGGAGTGTGTTAACATCACCTTTTTGACAACATCATCTAAGTGTTTTATGGCTTTGAAAACCAGCACAACACTAAATGATTTTTCCACTGTAATTAGTAGTACATGATCAGATAAAGCTCAGTGCACTACAAAGAATTATGATCATGTCAATGCAGCGAAATGTTTGGCATCTATGTTTTGAACAAATAATAAACAAGTTATGATCAGTGACCCAACCATAATCTTCTATGTTGGCTTATGAAAAGATTATTAGATGTTTTGCTGTTTGACAAATACATCATTTGATTTTTACAGAAACACCACTACTTGGGACTTTATCCCATCTTTCACAGCAACGTAATAAGAATCAACCTTTGCTACATATATCACACGTAGTAGTTCATAATGCAACAGACAAGAGGCCCAGAGAAATATGTCTTAATGAAATTATTTTACCTCTTGCACGACAGTGTAAGTATAAATGAAATCTTAGGATTAGCACACATTAGTATGGATGGGCAGAAAGGCTTTGACTCCTTCACCACCTTATTAATTTGATAACTAAATCCCTAAACCCAACACTACACCTTACCTCAGGACAGGCCCTTTCTATAACATTACTACTACACAAGAAATTTAGACTCACAACGTATATAGCAGCACACATGCACAAAATGAAATCTGTCCTCTTCTATAGTCTTTACTTTAATCCTAACCATGAAATAAATCTATACACACTTCCACCCCAATGCTGAAATTTTTAGAATATCTGAAAGCTTCAGAATTAAATACCCAAATCCTAGCCTTATATTATCTGCATGCACTCAGTTTTCCACCTTTTAGCATCTCCAACACTCAAGAATGAGAGCATGTTTTCAATTAATTTCTCAAGCAATTCAACTTGTTGATGATCTAACAATCTGGCAGAATGAAGTGATAATATATCTATCTGTTTACCTATATACACATATACTAAATCATTTCAAAACTTTTCCCACCTTTAATGTGACTTATAACCTGTACAATTCAATTGAAAAAGAAACAAATCTGTTAGGGGAAAAATATAAAAAATAAAAAAACGTACAATAAGGTGGTTGCATAAGTGTGCACACTCTTAAACTAATACTTTGTTGAAGCACCTTTTGATTTGATTACAGCATTCAGTCTTCTTGGGTAGGAGTCTATCAGCATGGCACATCTTGACCTGGCAATATTTGCCCACTCTTCCTTGAAAAAGTGCTCCAAATCTGTCAGAATGTGAAGGCATCTCTTGTGCACAGCCCTCTTCAGGCAACCCCTCAGATTTTTCTACTGTATTTAGGTCTGGACTCTGGCTGAGACATTCCAAAACTTTAATTTCCTTCTGGTGAAGCCATTCTTTTGTTGATTTGGATGTATGCTTGCGGTTGGTGTCATCTTCATCTTTCTAGCAGATGCCTGAAGGTTTTGGCCAAAAGTGACTGGTATTTGGAACTGTTCATAATTCCCTCCACCTTGACTAAAGCCCCAATTCCAGCTGAAAAAAAGCAAACTCAAAGCATGATACTGCCAAAGCCATGCTTCACCATAGGGATGGTATTCTTTTGGTGATGAGAAGTGTTGTTTCTGTACCAAATGTACCTTTTGGAATTGTGGACAAAAAGTTTAACCTTGGTCTCATCAGACCATAACAGCTTTTTCCAACATGGTTTTGGGAGGCTTGATGTATTGTTTTGCAAATTCTAGCCAAGCCTGGATGTTTTTCTGTGTAAGAAAAGGCTTCTGTCTTGCAACCCTACCCCATAGCCCAGATAAATGGAGACTATGGGAGATTGTTGTTACATGTAGCACACAACCAGTACTTGCCATAAATTACTGCAGCTCCTTCAGTGTTGCTGTATGTCTCTCGGCAGCCTCCCTGACCAGATTTTGTCTTGTCTTTTCATAAATTTTGGAGGAACATCCAGCTCTTTGCATCATCACTGTTGTCCCACATTTTCTTTACTTTTTGATGACTGTCTTCAATGTGTTTCATGGTATATCCAATGCTGTGGAAATTTTTTGTACCCTTTATCTGACTGATACCTTTCAACAATGATATCCCTTTGGTTCTTTGTATGCTTGCTGCAAACCCATGGCTTTTGCTGTAGCAGGCAACTGAGTAGATGTCAGGAAAATCCTACTAGGACAGTTGAACTTTATTTGGGGTTAATCAGAGTCTTTTTAACTGACGGCAGATGTGTACCCAAGAAGAATGAATGCTGCAAGATGCTTCAACAAAGTATTAGTTTAAGGGTGTGCACACTTATGCAACCAGCTTATTGAACATTTTTTATTTTTTTATATTTATTCCCCTAAATTTGTTTTTCAATTGAATTGCACAGGTTATAGGTCACATTAAAGGTGGGCAAAGTTTTAAAATGATTTATTGTTATCTCATTTTTTATATTATATTATATATATATATATATATATATATACACACACACACACACACACACACACACACACACGCACACACACACACACACACACACACAGAAGGAGGGAGAGAGAGATAAAACACAGACAAGGAAGTCAGCACCATTCAATAAATATTCACAGCATTTAATGAAAGATTTTTCATAAAAACAGCTGTAGACCATAATTTCATATTTAAGCTTTTTTCACTGTACTCTGTGTACCCAATAACTTTTTTGAAACACAGTCATACTGACATATTTGTTTTAACAAAATATATCAGTCTATGCTTTCTTTCTTTTCAAAACTCCAAACTCATGTTTCTCCTTTTAGTTATATATTCCATGGAAACAAATTAATCCTCAAAAGAAACTATCTACCCATATGTTTCAGCTATTTTATCTAGATTTTCCCATCTTTTTTTCTTTAATGAAATCATGGCATCACATTGCTACTGAAATGTGTGTGTGTGTGTGTGTGTGTGTGTGTGTGTGTGTGTGTGTGTATATATATACACACATGTATATATATATATATATATATATATATATATATATATATATATATATATATATATATATATATATATATATATATATATATATATATATATATATATATATATATATATATATATACATATATATATATATATATATATATATATATATATATATATATATATTTATATATATATGTGTGTATGGATCTACTTCATAACAATGAAATTTCATAACGTTGAATTTCATAACATTGAGACCATAACATTGAACATTTAAAACACTGGAAACCCAAAACATTGAAAACTCAGAACATTGAAAGTTTGCTTCAAAACATTGAAAACCACATTGCACAAGTAAATATCACCTCCGCCTACAACAACACCTAACTAAAAAAACACTTTCTACTACATTTCTGCAGAGGGGCAAGCCCCCCGTACCCTCTGTAAATTAAATATACCAACTCCAAGATCGCACTACAGTGGAAAAAAAGTTAATTTCCTAACCTCAATGTATAATGACTGTAATACAGTGAGGTTAGGAAATTCACTTTTTTCCATTGTAGTGCGATCTTGGAGTTGGTATATTTAATTAATGGGGGGGTACAGAGCCCCCCACATGGGGGGTGCAGGGGGATATAGTAGAAAGTGTGTTAGTTAGTTAGGTGTTGTTGCAGATGGAGAGGATGTTATTTACATATGCATTGTAGTTTTCAATGATATGAAGCACACTTTCAAAGTTCTGAGTTTTCAATGTTTTGGGTTTTCAGTATTTTGAGATTTAGATATTTTGGTCTCAGTGTTATGAAGTAGACCTATATATATATATATATATATATATATATATATATATATATATATATATATATATATATGTTCCCTATTAGATGAATGAACACTTAAAATGTTGAGTACGACATGGTCAACAGCTTTTAAGTGAATGTTCATCTAAGCGAAACCTAAGAATTTCGAAACAAGGAGTTTCGAAAAGTTATAATTGGTCAGCCATCAGAAGCTAACGACTATTGTCAGAACGTTCACCTTGTCTAACTGTTCTTACAGTCCTCCACTGTTGTGCAGTCTCGTTGTTCACCCTGTGTAATGTTATGACAGTCCTCCACTGAGGTGCAATCTCTGAGTTGGTATATTTAAGTGGGGGGGGGGGTGGGCGAAGCCTCCCACTTTATTTTGTTTGTTGATTTGTTTTTTTGTGGGGAAGGTTTAATGGTGTGCAGTACATTTTAGCCATCAGCCATTGGCTTCCTGACTCCTGGTCAACTATAAGTTTTCGAAACTCTTTGTTTCGACATTATGGGGTTTTGCTTAGATGAACTTTCACTTAAAAGCTGTCGAGCATGTCATACTCAACATTTTAAGTGTATGGTGACTGTAATACAGTCAGGTTAGGAAATTCACTTTTTTCCACTGTAGTGTGATCTTGGAGATGGTATATTTAATTTATGAAGTGGTACAGAGCCCCCCACATGGGGGGGGTGCAGGGGGATGTAGTAGAAAATGTGTTAGTTAGTAGGTGTTGTTGTAGGTGGAGAGGATGTTAGTTACATATGCATTGTAGTTTTCAAGGTTATAAAGCACACTTTCAAAGTTCTGTGTTTTCAATGTTTTGGGTTTTCAGTGTTTTGGGATTTAGATATTTTGGTCTCAGTGTTATGAAGTAGACATATATACATATATATATATATATATATATATATATATATATATAAATATATATATATATATATATATATATATATATATATATGTTCCCTATTAGATGAACGAACATTTAAAATGTTGAGTACGACATGGTCAACAGCTTTTAAGTGAACATTCATCTAAGCGAAACCTAAGAATGTCGAATCAAGGAGTTTTGAAAAGTTATAGCTGGCCAGCTATCAGAAGCTAATGACTGACATCAGAGCATTCACCTTGTCTAGCCATTCTTACAGTCCTCCCCTGTGGTGCAGTCTTGTTGTTCACCCTGTGTAATGTTATGACATTCCTCCACTGTGGTGCGATCTTGGAGTTAGTCTATTTAAGTGGGGGGGTGGGTGAAGCCTCCCACTTTATTTTATTTGTTGATTTTTGGGAGGGATGTTTTTTTTCGGGGGGGGGGTTAATGGTGTACAGTACGTTTTAGCCATCAGCCATTGGCTTCCTGACTCCTGGCCAACTATAAGTTTTCTAAACTCTTTGTTTTGACATTATGGGGTTTCACGTAAATGAACTTTCACTTAAAAGCTGTCGAGCATGTCGTACTCAACATTTTAAGTCTTCGTTCATCTAATATAGACCATATATATATATATATATATATATATATATATATATATATATATATGTAGATAGATAAACATATATAGGTTTACAATCAGATGTTTTAAACTCACCTTACTCTCATTCATAAAATCAAGTGTAAAAGTGCAAAACTTTAAAATTGCAAGTGGAAATCCCCTCACCTCTGAACATCGACATGTAGTTTCCATTTGTAGTTTTGAGTGTCGCTGTTTAAGATTATAGAAAGTTACTAGGCTATTGGCCCTCAAGCCCTTACAAGCCAAGAATTTTGCCCATATTCCAACAAGTCAGCAACCTATACCACTGTCAAGCAGCTACACAGGTGGAATCCAAGGGGTGAATTTTCATTTCCCCTTCCAGTTATCCAGGTTGCACTTAAATTAGTTTAATGAGGTACTGTGCTTTACTGGGTGAGGGAGTCTATTTCACAAAAAGGGGAGTCTCTGGGACACAAATCTGTCCCACCAACAAGTCCTATTGATGTCACAGACGAGGATGAGGTCATGCGTGTGGGTTACTTGAGTGGAGCTTGACTTGTGGATATGCTGCAGTGCCATCAGGGCGGGGTCTGAGATTGCTTTGCATGCCGGACAGAGGACACCTCTGAGGAGTCTGTAGTAGAGTGAGTAGAGGGACATGACTTTTAGCCTATCTGTGTAGGGTAGATGTTTGAGGCCCTGGATTCTCCGGTTGAAGACCCTCTGTTGGTCTCTCCAGCTGCTGCATGTGTTTTATGAGGTACATACCGAAAGAGGCATTGTACTCAGTAATGGGTCTTATAAGGGAAGAATACAGGAATGTTATGACCACCTTGTCCCTGGATAATATACCCTTATTAATGAGGTGGGCCATGTAGAAAGCTTTCCATACAATGGAGGCAATATGGTGGTCAAAAGTCAGTTTGCTATCAACCTGGCTGCCCAAGTCCCTCACGACTGATTGCATGCTTAGTGCTTTATTACCATTGTGATAATTTATGGGGAGATCATTCTACCCAAAAGGGATGGTAATGCATTTTTTGGCATTCAATTGGAGGCTATGCTTCTGGTGCCAGTCATTTGTTTGGGTGAGACCCTCTTGGAGGATGTCCACATCAGTACGGGAATTGAGGACAATACCCAGCTTGCAGTCATCTGCAAACTTGATCAGCTATAGCCTACTAGATTTGGCCTGCACCTCTGAGAAGTATATCCCAAACAACAGAGGCCCCAAGACTGATCCCTGGGGTACACCACTTGTTACGGGTCTACTACTTGAGGTGGCTTCCCCTAGTTTGACTAGGTGGATTCTATCAGTGAGCCAGTTTGCTACCCATCTGGTAACATATGGACTGATGCCTAGTTGAGAGAATATATCTATTATACCTGAGTGGAGAATAGTATCAAAGGCCTTGGCCAGGTCAAGGTAGGTGGTGTGCACTGTCTTCCCCTCTTCTATGGCCTTGGTGACTGTCTCAAAGAATTCAGCCAAATTTAACAGGCATTATCTCCCCTTGCCAAAACCAAACTGTGTGGGATCAAGTATGTTGGAGGTTGCTGATGTCGTTGTTAATGAGGTCCATGATAATCCACTCCATGGCCTTGCAGATCAGGCTAGTTGGGCTGATGGGTCTATAATTTCCTGGATCGGTGGACGCTCCAACTTTGTGCAAAGGGATGACAGTAGCTGTCCTTCACTCAGCTGGGATGAAGCCGGTACTCAGACTTTAGTTGAATAGGGTGCCGAATGGTTCTGCATGTTCCTGCCTGAGTTCATGTAGGATGCAGCCTGGGATGTTATCAGGTTCCATGCATGCTGTATTTTTTGCCTTTGAGAGGGCAGTGATAACTTGCTCCCTAGAGATAAGGGGAAGGGTCAGGTACTGGGGATGTCCTGTTTTACTGATGAGAGGACAGAGGAGTGAAGTTTTCACTGAACCCGTCTGCCAGCAGTATGGCTATATCTACAGGGTTTGTGTATGTGGTGTCCTTGACCACCAGTTCTGAGCAGATCTGGGTGCTTTCCTTGAGACTGCAGTCATACAGAGGTGCCAAAAGCTGTTGAAAACTTGGGGGTGGGGTGACAGGGGCACTTAGTGACCTAAAAAGGGCACTTTTTAAAAACTATTTACTACCATGACGTAGGTTCACTTGGAGGACATCTTAAGCTTAGTCAATTTCCATTTTGGTGCTTGAATTAAAATTTCCTGATTGTTCTTAGGTCTAACCTATCCCATGGCTGATAACTGTATATTAACCCTAGTGAGAATAAATGTGATCATACTGTAGATTATTTGAGGTGACCCCTGTAAAGGGATGCAGCATTTAGGAACTGCCTCTGTCCATTAGTGGGATGAGGGGCAATTCTGAAGTGCATTTTCTAATACCAATCCTTAGATCCAAGTTGCATTTGAATATGGACAGGGATGAGCTTTGTTTTACTTGAATGGATAGTCTGTTCTGGAACAGTGGTAGCCTCTGTGATATATGTCCATATTTCCACAACAGTCAGTTTAGATACCTGGACTGAGTATTTCTGATGCTATTTGACTTGCTGATGTTGAGTAGGTCCATCTGTATTAGGTCAGAGGATGGCTTGTATGCCAGATATGTCACCTCTAAGCACTCTGTAGGATACTGAGTATAGTGATAAAGTTTTGAGGTGGTCCATGCAAGCCCTACTGTGTAGGACTTGTATCCTTTTAGTAAAGTATCTCTGTGGGTATTCCAGTTGTTGCATGGGTCTGGACAGATACATGCCAAAGTGGGCATTATACAAAATGATTGACCTAATGAGGGCTTTGTAAAGGGGGAAAATAGCATCTGTAGATCTAGTCACAATCAATTTGTTTATAAGCTGTGCAATATAGAAAGACTTTCTTATGAAACTGGGTACATGTTGGTAAAAAGTTAGGTCACTGTACACACAAGTTCCCAAATGCCAAACAACTGGGTCATTTCTCAGGAGGTATTGTCAATTTGGCAGTTCCCTAGAGTAGATGACTTCACAAAGAATGTGATAATGTATTTCTTGGAGTTTAGCTTCAATTCATGATTCTGGCACCAGTTATTGTTTGAGACAAACCTCCCTGCATGATGGTTAAGTTATTTGGGGATTCAATAACTGCTCCTAGCTTGCAGTCATCTCAAACTTAGTCGGCTAAAGCCCTTTGGTATTTCCTTTTACTTTGAGATGTATATGCCAAACAGAAAAAGTCTCAGCACCGAACCCAGGGGGGCACCATTGATGACTGGTCTCTTCCCCTGTTTTGATCTCCTGCATCCTGTGAGCAAGCATACATGTATACATTCTTTGATTCACCTTCCTGATTGTATTAATCTGAGTGTATTAAATTATATTCCTTGTATAATACAGCACCACTTGTTAGAATGTGTTTTATATGTGTAGTTTGGAACAGTCTTCTAGTGAGCAATGAAACAAAATGTATGAAACAATAATGACAAAGCTACCCATTTCAGAAAATTTCAACCATAAAAGGTAACTCAGACTTCTGTCATTACAATCAACCAATATCAGTAACTATGCAAAAATCTCTGCAGAAGTAAGTCATCTAAATAATTCCACATTAATGGGATCTGTAACTAATGAAGAGGTTGCTGCTAGCAAACAACTTTATATTTCATTATTTCATCTACAAATAAAGTGCATGTTGCCCTTGAAGAATAAATTGCCTATGCTACATTAAAAATGATAAGCTAGTAATTTTCAAAACTGATAATGGGTTCATGGTTACTAAATAACTCCTCCAAAGGAGGACATTCATAGAACTGCAGCATCCACTCCCATTAAAGTATACCACAGTACAGTATCAGTGATCAACCTTCTACATCAAAAGAAAGTATACTACCTGTTGTGCTACTAACAGTGCAAACAACTTAGCATAAGTAGCATTAAACGTCTCTTCCCCTGAAGATCTCAGCTCCTTGTAAAATCCACTTGATGATCAACTAAATCTCTCAACTTCGCAGCACAAGAAATCTAGAAAAGGCCAACATTTATTTGGAGGACAAGGGCCCAAAACCAGAGACACATTTTAAATGGATAATCTTAGAAAGTTAGTAAATAAAGTGTTTTGTGTTACCATATGTTTCCTGAAAGATAGGAAGGCTGAAACTTAAAGAGGTATCATTATTCAGTGAATTCAGTTCTCACTGATTTGCCAGAAAAACACAAATTTTAAGAGGAACAGACCAAAGGTTTGAGCCAAATATTCTGTGAAAATCTGGACAGTTGAGAGCTATGGATTCAACTCCCTGAATCACAAGTGGCTATATGGGTAGAGAATCCAGGCTCTTGTTTGAGCCTGGGTAACACTAACCACCAGGTATACTTAACTGGGGAAGTTTACACGCACACACACACACACACACACACACACACACACACACACACACACACACACACACACACACACACACACACACACACACACATGTGATAGCAGCGTAACTCATGCAAATAAAAGAACAAAACTTTCCTTACCAGCATGTCTCTGGCTCTGGTAGTACCAATGGAACAGAGGCAGCATAACTCCTGTAACACAGGGCAATAAGAGAACAAAAACAGATAGCTTAGTTAGTTTAACTTCCCTACGCAAATCCACATTACAGTAAACACTCCACTTCATTAATTTTTCCTGACAGGTCTTGCAGCTGTAAAAGTGTGTGGGGGCCCCCCCCCCCCCTGGATCTATGGTTCTGGCACCTATGTATTCAGATGAGTTGATAAAACTGCAAGAAATCAGAGGTTGAAATGAAGAAAAGGCTAGTTGAGTATGAGATTGCTCAATAAGAGATGCTTGAAAATTTGGTAGAATTAGAGGACAGAACACATAGGGAAAACCTGAAATTTTCTTCTGTACCAGAGAAACTGGAAAGAAAGTACTCTATTACTCTATTTAATTTTATGAAAGCACAAATAATCAACAGGACTGGTATTTCATAGCAGGAGTTAACTGATATGACACACATTTGTATGCTCCAAACCTGGCCATGAGAAAGCAGCCAAGATATATAATACTAAAACTTCAATCAATCCTACCAGCAAAGAGTGGATTCTGACAAAACTGAGGCAGAAGGAAAAAGCACTAAAAGTTGTAGACAGCAGAGTGCTTGTGGAAAATGATTACTCACTGTACATCAGGCAAAAGGAGAGTACATTTATTCCAGCAATCAGGGAATGTTTAGAGGCAGGTATGAGATTCAAGCTGCTGTATCCAGCTATCATAATATTTTTTTTCAGAGGATCAAAGTCATTTTTCTGATGTCTGCATGTGCTAAGGAAGAAATGCAAATGTTTCTCCAATAAAAAGTGAGTTATCAAACAAATAAAGTTCATACAGAGACAATATTAGTGAAAATGTTTCCAATGTTCCAAAGGAAAATATTTGAGAGACAGAAAAAAAGCATAGTAGTTGACTAGAAGAACTAGGAGTATGTTGGAAATGAACCATTAACTGGATCTGGAAGACAGAGATCAACAGGAAGAAAAACAGCAACTTTAAAATCAATAAATGAATTTGGGATTACGAAGCATCAATGACATTCGTCAAATTTGGCATAACAAGAAAACTTTGAAATATTGGACTTATTTTTCTTTGTTAAACTTGTAGGGGAATCCTAAGTATATACTCTACTTTGTGTCATTAATGTTTGAAGAACATTAAGGAAGGCGAAAGAGGAAGGAGAGACGTAACTGTAAGCAAAACAGCTTTTTGTTCTTAACCACATTTTCCTTTTAAATGACATACACTGTATGTTATATAGTAAAGATTTTTCAGTTATACTCATGTGTAATAGGGATACTAGAGGAAATAGGTTTCCTTTTTTCTTCTTTCTTTCTTCCTGTTCAGTTTTAAGAAATGTTGGCAATGCAATGTGAAAGGAGAAGAAGTCTGGACAAAAGAGCATGATGTAAGTAAAACTGATATGCTTTTTCTTACTTTTGCATAGGGGAATGATTGGAGTAAGGCCCTCAGCTTGATCTAACAATAAGTTTTAAGAGAAACCAAGCAAGTAAATAAACATTGAATGAAATGAAAAGTTTTCCTTTAGCAAATAAATGTTCAGTGTGTGACATGAGAAGGTTGTAGGTGAAGGTAACTATGTATCTAATTCTCATGTTTCTATAGAGCCAGTCTAATAAGGACAATAACAACAAAATACTTTTTTATTTTGATGGGTAAAAGATAATGTTTTCTGAAAACATTCAAGTTGTTTTTTTACACCTAGGAGAGGAGTAAAGGTACAGCAGAAACAGATAGCACTTAGTGTAAATAGAAGTACCAATTGCACCACACATCTTAGCATGGATAACCTTCATTATAGGTTACCAAAATCACTAACGTCAGTGCACCAACCATGCGAATAACCAAAAATTACTCTAGTGCACAGTAGCTCTACACCACAAAGGGGCTAGTTGGAGCCACATATTCCTTTTAAGAAAATAATCATAGCATCTGCAGGCTAAAAGATCAATCCAAGAAGCACCAACAGCTAGCAGAATCCAAAGAGATAAAAATAATGTTTGCTCAACACAATAAAGATAATAGTTAAGCACTTTCATCTTACAATGTACAAAGACTTCATCAGAATTAATTAATTCATTAAACCCCAGCCCTAAAATATCCTCCCTAGGCACCAACAATCTTAACCTAATGTAAGCCTTAAAGTCAACACACCTTCTTTTTGTATAAACCAGTCATTCAAAGTGTACCATCACAAATACTTTGAAGCACAAGAAAAAAGAAATCTAAACCATAAAATCCTTTATAACCTGTTGAATTTGTAAAAGAAAATCTGTACCATAAAATAATCATATTATCAAATAATCACAATTCAGCTGCTCTACGTTTAAGAACATAATTAATAGAAACACAGTCATAAAGACTGAGGACAATAATTGCATCCAATTTCAGTTGCCAAAACAGTTCCTTATATTCCACTCTGGTTTCCCAACTACTGTTCATTAGATAAATAGGAAGCATTTCAAAATACCAAATACAAATTTCTAAAAAGTTGTCACAATTACCTCTATGCTTAACATGCATATTTTTAGAGTTCTTTCTCCTCATATAATATATTGCTCATAGATTCATTTTCTTACAAATTTTTCCTGATATAGAAACTGGGGTGTGTATAGCACTTAACTATATAAACTAGCCCTCTACTGCCACAATTGCATTTCTACGATGAAAGAATGGTATGGCCTTAAAAATCCAAGCCAAGGGACTCCCAATTTAAAACACAGGGACATTGTCTACAATCACCAGACTTGTTAATACTCTTTAGAACATTTTTACCTTTCTTTTCAAACAAGGCTTTTATATTTCTTGCTGCTTGTACAAAAATCTTGGTTTTTCACCCAGTGCTTAAAATATTATTATCCACTCTAAAAATACTCCAATTGTTTTTAACTATCTCTTTTATATAGAGAGGCTACCTGTTGTATTGTAATACCAGTGCTCTGTTAAAGATTTATTAATTCTTGTGTTGACCGTCATCAGGGTTCTGTGCTCCTTTAGTGTTATGATCAATATCTAAAAGAGGAAAATACTTGGTACCTGTCTGTAACTACTTGTTCAAGAATGTCACTAACAAACTTTATAGGGTACCCCAACTAAAAACATTAATTCCAGTTTTCTGCATTCTGCCCCAAAAGTTCCTTCATTGAAAACCATTCTGGGCAATCATATAAACTGACCTTTGCAGTGTCTTTTTATGGATTACATCAGGTTAAGATTTTGGCACCTATGGAGAATATTTTAGTGCTTTGGTTTAGTGATTGAATTAGTTCTGATGAAGTCTCTGTACATTCTAAGACAAAAGTGCCTAACTATTGTCTTCATTGCATTGAGCAAACATTTTATTTGTGTGGAGTTCTGCTACCTATTGGTGCATCTTGGATTGGTCCTTTAGTCTACAGATTCTGTTGACTGTTTTACTAAAAGGAATTAATATACATGACTTGTATTAGTCCCTTTGTGATGTTGATCTACTGTGCACTTGTTTGGTTGTTAGTTGTTAGCATGGGTGGTGCACTGGCATTAATCGTTTTGGTTCCTAGTTGATTTTCCATGCCGTTTCACAAGCACCACAAGATCACCAGAAGGAAACTTAACTTTTTTTCTCAGTTTTGACTGAAGGTGGTGATTGAATGGAGGTAAATATGTTGAAGACCAAGATCGACAGTGTGAAAGGCCAACTTACACAACTTATTGAATTATGTTCTCAATTACTCCAACTTAATTTTCATCCTGGTAGTGGTTCCAGATGACCTCCTAGCATCATTGATATAATGAATGAGATGACACAACTGGGAGCTTTCAATAGTAGAAAAAATAGTGTCAGTAATGGCCTTTTTGATCCATGTACTCCTTCTAGCTTTGAAGGAAGTGGAGGTACTGTTATTAACAATGATTTCGCCTGGGGTAACTTGATGCATTCTGTTGTTCCTATGGAAGCAAGGCTTAGACCTAATACCCTCAATACTTGGCTGAAAAAGGACTTTTCATTTTCTCATGTTACTATGGGTAGATGGGATTTAACGACCAGTGCTGGATTTTTATCTCTTGGTTTCATTATATCTGTACTTGAGAAAAAAATGTTTTAAAATTCAAGGACTTCAGTTGGATAATGCATACCTTAAAGAATGTTTAAAACTAAATGTTGTGCCACAAGGTCTTAGGTGTTTCAAATTTCCAAGTGGTATTGTGGATAATTTTTCCTTTTACCATGAGTTAACAGAAATATTTCATCATCATGGGTTTAAATTAATGTGATCTTTCATTCAATACAATGACGGGAACAATTTGTTATTTGAGGAAGTTAATTCCCTTGATTTGAAAGCTAAAAATGATCTGTTATTTCCTTTATATGAAGTTTCCTACAATAATGTTTTTTGTTAAAGTATTATAATCATATTGTGAACAGGTTAAGAACAGCAAAGGTAAAATGATTATTAGAGACACTAAGTATAAAATAAGTATACCTCTGGAGAAATGGTCTTTTCAGAATTGTAACAATACAGACCCTAACCCCAGCAGTACTGATTTGGGGGTTCAGGACGAGGAACTGAATTATCACTGGGGTGTTTATATTTCTTGCCATTTGAACGATACTGAACCTTCCAGCTCTTATGCATGCCCTTTAGATTTTTGCCCTTTACGCAGGTCAGAGAGGACAGCAGACAGATGTGCCAACAGGTAGGGTCATTGCAACAAGGGTGGAACTTGAAGAACAAAAGAGGCAGAGGGATAGGGAAAAGACAGATATGGTGCAGATAGGTGATTATGAAGTGGTTGTATCTACTGAAAAAGGCAGCAAGGTTTTAATGCGGACAGTAATGGTATTCAGCATACTCACAATGGTTTTCATATTTTTAATTAAAACTATTTGGATATCTCCCTAAATGGAGGTTAATTAACTTGACCGGACTACTGCTAACATTGATGGTGGTTTTAAATCTAATATATACAGGAAATCCAGTTTCAGTAATAACGATTTGTACTATAATAGTTATCATGTTTTCTCAATGAAAGATGAAGCATGACAATTATAGTTATGCCTTGTGAATAATGTTTTAGCTTATGTAAATATAGGTATGTTTTAGGTTTGTTATAAGTTACTTACACATTGTTTATAACTTAATTAAGTTATATATTAATTTAAAAAGGTTTTTTATTAGGATGCTATACATGTCTCTCATTGATGGACATATAATTTCTTACTTGAAGGTAGTCTTTTAAATTTGAATTTAAGGTGGATAGAAACAATAATATTATGTATATATTTCTTCTGTGTTGAATTGAAGAAGTGTACAAATGTTTTAAATATATTATATGCGGTTTAAGATGTTTTATATAGGTCTACTTGTACTTTTGATTCATTGTATTTTATTGTTTATAAGGGATTTCTTGTTTTCATATTGTGCTCACTTGTTATTACACTGTCTTAAGTTTTCATTTAATGTAATAATTGATTTATGTAAAAAACATGTGGAGGCAGTGTTTTACTTGCAAGGGGGCGTAGTATTTAAAGAGCGCTGTTTTCGCGCTCTTTTTAACCTCTGATGAAGCTACCTAGTGAGAGTAGCGAAAACGCTGTCTGTTTATGAAAATAAAATAAAATTGCGTTAAGGTTTCATCTGGGAGCAGGTCTTTCTTTGATTCGGGAACCTTGTGTTTCGCTGGTCTGTGGATTTCTTCACGTTTGGTGGTTTCAAATCTAATATATACAGGAAATCCAGTTTCAGTAATAACGATTTGTACTATAATAGTTATCATGTTTTCTCAATGAAATGTGACAAACAGCCATGCTGATTATATTTTTAAACTCCTCTGTACTTACTTTTCAGATGCCATGGAATTCAAGTAAATACTATAGATTATGGTGAAATCCATAGCAAAACATCAAAGAATACATAAAAATGAAAACTGATGTTAATATGCTGCAATAGGCTATAGTGATGCAAGCCATAAATGAGGCTGTGGCTGTACATCCCAGAAGGCAGCCTGCTAAAGTTAGAGTGAGGCTACAAGTAAACCAGTTGTCCAATCAGCAAATAATCAACACACACCATCTAGACAGACAACTGGCTCAGGCTATCTGCAACATGTGTCCCACACGTCAATGCAGACCCTGCGAGGAAACACCATCCTCCTTAAAACCAAAGTGTGTCTCAGCTTGGGTGCGCTTGCATCTGAGACATTCCAGAGACAAGTGGGGGAATGCAGTGGAAGTATCACAGACAACTGCCAGTCGTATCCTGCCAAAATTCCTGGAAGCAATATGCAGCAATGTGGATGACTGCATACACTTTCCATCCACATCCATAGAGCAGAGAACTGTAATGCATTAGATCAATAACATTTCCAACAAGTACTCAGTGCAATAGATTGCACACACATACCTATCGGGAGACCAGTACATACAGAAGCAGAGCGATACATAAACAGAAAGAGAACAAGTCTAACGAAGTCTATTGCTATTGACGAAAGCATGAAATAAAGTTACATTTAATGCCAAAGAGTTGTTTTAAACCTTATCTTCTGGCTTAACAGTGGTTTTAAGTATTTATCTGAATGCAGAATCCTGCTGGTATTATGACATTGCTGCAGAACTGTAAATACCAGGGTTTCCACGGAACATGGTACCACCTGCAGATTCTCATTCTGAATGGTGAATGCAGCTATTATCTCACTGTCTGTGCTCTTGTCCTTCATGCATGACATGTAGCTTGTGTAGCACACAATCTATGGGCACAGGCAAGTGCATGGACATCTGAACGATGCCATTGTTGTGACCATTCATTTGCCTGCAGCAGGAGGCTGACTCCCTCTGACACCTGACCATGCAGAACATCTGTTCGCCTACATCTACCTGCATACTACAGCAATATGTAGCGAATGTCTCAATTCGGAGCTCTGGAATGGAAATAAAGGCATACATGTTTGTCCTGGAACTCTAGCTTCAATCCCACTACCAGGGATGCACTGTTCCCCTCTTGCTGTATGCAGTGAAGCCAGAACTATTGTGATGTCATTGGGAGGTCAGAGGTGGTCCACTACCAGTGGCATCCCTTGGTCTCTCATGATGTGCCACTGTGTTGGCTGTAGGGTAGATCATGTCCAAGCAGCAGCATCAAAAAGCTTCATAGAATCAGTTTTGGACTCCATCTTCATTGATGATGTTGGTGAGATCAATCCATATTTTATTTCTCCAAATAGTATCACCTTAAGAGCCTAGGAGTCTCCTTCCATGTTGGTGGAGAGCATCAATTATGATGCCATTTTCCTGAGGGGACACATTATCACCCCTAAGACAGTTGACCATCTGAAAGGCAGTTAATCACACATGGTGATATTCATGTTGAGCCATGTATGCATGTCATTCTGTGAACAGCCTATGTCAACATAAATAGTGTGCATTCTGGTGCAATTAAAATGTCTGTATAACTGTGTGTGATAAATACTAATGTGACATATTGCAAGTAACAAGAATGCCTTCATACATGACATTGGTAAAATCAACATAACTTGTAATATCTTTACTGCTTGTGTGGGGGATTTAAAGCCCTGACAATGGATATATATTGCATGGAGATCCAAAGACAGCAGCATTATGCCACGAGTGCTTGCATGTCACATTTAATACTACAACATATAACAACTTAAAGAACTAACCAAATGTGTCAATAAACCTCAGACTCCATAGCTAGGCTTCATACAGTAAGGATCTTAAGTACATTGAGCCAGTACTGATAATACCTTTGTAAATAATCATCATTGAAGACATATCTTTAACAGTAACAGCACATGTTTTTTACAGTTTTGTTAGGAGACATGAATTAAGAGATATTCGTAATATCAACATCATATACTAGATACAGATTGTGTCAAAATCCATAACTTTCCATAGTTACACAAAAGAGTGTAAAGAATTATCAGGAAGAATTGTGGACGATCCAAAAATCAGCCATCATATAATTTATTTATTTATTTGACATGTTTACCAGGATTGTCTGACTGGATACAGGTGTCCTTTTCAGCTAAGTCCTGGGGAGAAAAGCTTCACATGTTACAGAGTATATTAATAACATTAGTTAAAAAAGTTTGACAATGCTAACAATAGCTCTAGAATTAACAATGGTTTAGAGAGTTTGAGCAGCTGTTATCAGAAAATTCAAAAATTAAAAATCCAAAGTAAAAATAGTTGACAAGGTTTAACACTGATTAACAGTAGCATCAAGAGTTAACAAGGACAACAGAGTTTGTCAAGTTGTTAGCAGAAATTTGTAGTCAAAAACATAGCAGTTAAGCATAGGAATAGAATATTACAGAAATATACAGAAAGGAGTGTTATAGGAATGCCTATTTGGAATGTAGTAGTATGCATCCCTAATACATTTTTGAGAACATAATGAAAGGGCAAGCACTGAGAGTGTCAAGGATAACAGCTAATGATGAGAGCTTTGATGGAGCACTTACAAACCTTGGTAAAGCCTTGCTTGAGAGAGGTTATTCCAAGGAAGAAGTTAATATGACCATTGCACAAACACATAGTGTGAGAACAAGTCTAGGTAGACCATATTTTTCTGGGATGAAAAGGGTAGCCACTGAAGTAAATTCTAGGAATGAATACATGAGGTTTCCAGTGACTTATTCCAGTAACATTAATTTGTTGAAAAATGTGTTTTCCAAGAATTGGAACTTTCTCTGTGCTGATGAAAGAATAAGACAAATGGTTGGTGATGTTCCACACTATGTTTTTAAAATAAGAAATCTCTCAAAAGAATCCTCTGTGGCCCTAAATTGAGCCAAGGGGAAGGTACCCAGACTCTAGGGTCTGGTTATGGTGCTTTACCATGTAAAGATTGCAATTTCTGTAGATATCTTGATACTTCAGGGGGATTCCATCATCCAGACACAGGGAAGAAATTGAGTTTTTGTTTGAGAGCAGATTGTAATTCCACTAATTTGGTATATCTAGGTTATTGCTTAGCTTGTTTTACATTTTATATTGGTATGACCACACGCAGGTTACGGGATCGGATTAGGGAGCACCTCTATGACATATCTAGACATGCTGACACCAATGCACTGGCACAACAAGTCATGACTGTGGGTACAGAACATGAGTTCAGATTTATGGTTATAGAGATGGTATCATTTAATGCTAGACAGGGCACTGTTAGGAATAGGGTTGAAAATAGTGAACTCAAATGGATCATTAGAATGAGGGCGAATATGGGTAAAGGACTTAATGATAAGTTGTCCATTCAATGCATATTAGCCAACAGACCTTTACGTAGATGAGAGGATGTTGGATTATTTTTATGAAATTTTTATAAAGTATTTTTATGAATACATTTTTTATGAATGAATGCATGAATTTTATGAATATGTATTTAACATTTGTATGGTCAGATAGGGACTGTTTATGAGTTGTTGGTCTTTTTGTATTTACATATATACATTCTTGATGTATACATTTTTGATGCTGTATCTTTAAATGTTGAATTGATGTGATGTCATTCAGTGGAGAGTGTATTTAAATGTTTGAATTGATTAGTTTAAACTGTCTGAGGAAGCTGCTTGGCTGCAAAAGCACTCACCATTGTTTCTATTTGATTAAACTAGTATTTTATATAGCCATGGTTTAGTGCTCTTTACACACACACACACACACACACACACACACATATATATATATATATATATATATATATATATATGTGTGTGTGTGTATATCACCTGATGTTTTTATAACTGTGCATTAGCTGTTTTGACAATTAGCTCATGGGGTAATTAAGTAGACTTGATCAATACTGCCTTTTTAACTATGGGTTCGAGTCCCATGGTGTTCATTTATTTATTAATGTGTATAATATCCATAAGTATGTCTTTGTAGCTATACATATGTTTTACAGCTTCTAACTACATAATTTCACATAGCCGCTCTACTTGTGCATCACAGAGGTCTATAGTGCCTAGGCCATGGAAGACTGTGCAATTTCTTCTTTTTCATTATGGTCCCACAGTATCACCTACTGAACCATTATACATTGGAATAAAAACACATATATAACTTCATTACATTATTCCTACTAAACAGTTACACAGACATGTTGATTTAATTTAAAAAGTAATGCTATTCCGACTGCTTACACATACATTTTTAGTTATGTGTGAAAGCTGTTATTTCTTTAGAATAAAAGATCCAAAACTGTTTGCAGTTTCCATATTCATTCTAATAAGCACCTGCAGTTCCTGGTTTCTAAAATGAAGCCCTTGTTTAATATTAGCTTGGCCTGTAAAACATCTGGCCAGTATGTCTATAGTTTGGTGTACTGTGGGCTCCAATCCAGACATAGGAAACGTGTTTGTTACATTGGTTAACTTTACCCATACTATTGTTTGGAACAAACATATTGCAATACTTTATATTAATGTTTATGTTGTGCATGGTAACTCCTCACTGAGATCATTTTTGAATTTCTACGTATATGGCCGTAATCTGTAATGCTCTGATAACATCAGCCTTTCTAATAGCAGGGTTTGTAGAGCAATAGCTTTTTTTTTTGTTGAGAATAGCATTTTGTAAGGAAACAGGTCCGCATGTCTACATTTTGGTGTGATGTGTGTTCACACTCAGACAGGGGACACATACATTGAAAACTGTTATCTTGCTTTGATATACCCATAACATTTACTTATGGGAGCATATTACACTTATTAATGTATATTTTGAGTGTTGCTGCAAATAACTCCATTATTCATCAAATTCCTACTAACATATCCATAATCAGTAACATTCCTTTAACCTCAGCTATTTAACCACAGGGGCAGCACATCTTGCAAAATCCTGTTATATGTCTGAGCAATTATTTGGTTAATATTGTATATTTTATAAAAATGTTATGTAAAATACTATGAAGATCTATTTTCCCATGAAATAATAAAGTCAATAGTAGAACAGCATTATCCTCTAATTTTGAGAGACTGGGATGGGCAGACTAACAGTTGAAATGAAGAACAGGCAAAATGTATGTATTTTCCTAGTGATCTGCAATTTTCCAAGACATATTATGGTCCTCACACATACCTTACTGTGTCCATAATGCACAGAAACAGGTATGGTTCTTATCACAGAAATTTTTTGCAGCATGACCCTGTAGCACTGCTGAGGAATGTATGATCTCCATTACCATTAATGTTTCTTAACACAGTGATAACATGTATGTAAATTTCCAGCTGTTTAGCCACACAACAGCACATTGGCAATTTGCAATCCCAAGCCATGATCGTTATTAGTAGGCCATCCCTCATCCAGATATTGTCATAACATAAACTCTTTTCACTGCATGCAAAACATGCTTTTTCAGTTAAGATGTGGTAGACAGGCAGATAACTCTTAAGGTTAGAGTTTGGATATAGATTATGGTTGCAGGTTTAAATCTCATGTCCTCTAATCTCTGTTTAAATATGTTAACACCTGAATGTAAAGATGTCAACTGTGTATTGTAATTATCTAATGTTATTCAGAAAAAAATGTTTACAAACTGTGATTAGAAAAGTTTATCAATATTATTTGAGGAATAGATTATTCATACATTCTACTTTTTGATTTCAGGTAAGGAGGACTGCAGTCAGAAGAGAGCCATGTACATTGACTGGATACACAGGCTTGAAGATCAGCAAAGGGAGAGAGGTTTATTTTTTTATTTTACTTATTTTATGAACTGAAATGCATTTCCCTCTGCTTACAGTTCTGTATTTTTCACAATAATATCTATATTCATTAGAATGCAGGAATACCCATTATGCATCAGCAAGATAAGTGAAATCATCACATGGTAGCTTGCTTACAATTGTGAATATAATATAATATTGTTGATATTTTATGTATCATTTTATCCATTTTTAGCACACTTTTGAAGTATGCCCGACAACCTAAATAACAGTTGGGTTGGTGTATCTGTCAAACATCTATTTAGGCGGATGTTTTACATCTTGGTCTAAGTGTTTTGACTTGTGCTTATGATGTTTGGTTTGGTACACTTCTATGTCTGGTTATATTTTTTTGTGATTGTTCTGTTGTATGTAGTCTCCCTATTCACAGAGTGAATAGGTGTCTGCTGTGTTAGTGTTTGCACTGCTGTTTGCAGACTGTGTAGCATGGCCTTCAGTTCAACATTGGTATTGTATCTGCCTTTAGGCACCTTAGATATTTTTGTATAAACACAGTTATAGCCTAGGGTGACTGACCAGAATAGAGATGATTATCTGGAGGAGATCTGGGAGGTCATAACAGATGTGTTCCAAACAGAGATGAGGGACATATAATCATAGGATTATAGGAAATTACTAGCCCATTGGCCCTAAGGCCCTTACAAGCCTAGCCAAGAATTTATCCCATGTTCTGATCAGTCAGGACCCAAAGGCCAACACAGATGGAATCCCAGTGGTGTATTTTCTGTTCCCCATCCAGTTATTCAGGTTGCACTTAAAAAGGGTTAACGAAGTACTCTGCTTGATGTGGAGTGGGAGTCTATTCCACAGAAGGGGGAGTCTCTGGGACACAAATCTGTCTCACCAACAAGTCCTATTGATGTCACAGACAAGGCTGAGGTCGCATGTGCAGGTAAGTTGAGTGGAGCTTGACTTGTGGATATACAGCAGTCCTATCAAGGCGGGGTCTGAGATTGCTTTGTATGCCAGACAGAGGCCACCTCTTAGGAGTCTGTAGGAGACTGACTCGAGAGACAGGGCATTTAGTCTATCTGTGTAGTGTAGATGATTGAGGCCCTGGATTCTCCTGGTAAGGAACCTCTGTGGTCTCTCCAGCTGCTGCATATGCTTTGTGAGGTACATGCCGAAAGGGGCATTATACTCAATAATGGGTCATATAAGGGAGGAATACAGGGATGTTATGACCACCTTGTCCCTAGATGAGATACCCTTACTAATGAGGTGGGCCATGTAGAAAGCTTTCTGTACAACGGAAGCAATATAGTGGTCAAAAGTCAGTTTGCTATCAACCTGGAAGCCCAAGTCCCTCATGGCTGATTGCATGCTTAGGACCTTGTTATTAATGTTGGGGTCCTTGATCATTCTGGAGTCGAAACCCCATCAGCCTGGTCCCCTTGGTCCATAAGTATTGGCTGTGTGCTCCACTTGTGCTATGCAGTCAACATGGTGATTGCCATTTTATTGATTGGACAGTATATGTACTCCTGTGCATGCATACTATGCATCTGTCATGCTTATGTGTTATTGTCATGTGAAATTTACTTCAGTTTCAATGTGTGCATGATACACTTTAATGCATTACACTTTCCAAATACACATTCAACTGTCCATGCATTGTGGCAGTTAACCTGCAGATATTGTTGCAAGAGGTAGCCTTTAAACATGTGTGTTACTGGGGTAACTGACAGGCAACATATATTGTCCATACTCCATCACAAACAGTGTGATATGCCTTGGAATTCTGTTTTTCCTTATCAGACATGTGTAACATGCAGGCATGTCCTTCTACATCTGTTTTGGATCACAGTTGTCATGCTGTCACATTGTCAAGATGTTGTGTTGTTTCATGTTTGGCAATACTGATACTAGGTGGGATCATATACAGGTATATCCTATGTGCATCCTCCTTTTCTGACTGCATCAAATAGCAATGTAACATTAATCTGTACACAGTGTTCCAGATAACACATTTTTTCACATTACATTGCACTGTGTTTGTTGTGTATATAGCATTTGCACATCCATTATTTAATGACATTGGTTTACACCTTCCATAAATAGTTGTTCACATTAAATGGCTGTATGTTTGTATGCACATAGTTGGATAAAGACTGATGCACAAATGTAGCTTTGACATGTGAGCATTAGGTGATTTACTACTGATGTGCTGTAATGATGTTCACAGGAGTGTCATCTGCTCCATAATGCCAGGGTGGTTGACAAACACCTGTGCTTCTTTATTTGACATTTGCATGTGCTTTTAAATTTTAGCTTACTTACCTATGCATGCTGATGTGACATGACAGCAAATTACTGTCTATTTGTGTTTTATTCATGTCTGGATCTGTGGACATGAGCAATCCATCTGGGCATTAAATATACATTTTCCATTTGGTTAAATGTATGTCAGTGTGACTTACACAGGACACTGTGTGCTGTACACATGCATTTGCATTGTGTTAACTTACCTTGTCCTGCTTTACCCTTATCTGGGCCCAGGTTGTCCACCTCCTTCTCATCTCCATACTTCACTATAAATTTTTGCAGGTATGTTTGCATTTTTTAAAACTAATGACTATTACCATGTATTAATTTGACACAGTGAACATTTGCCACATATATGGGCATTGTACAATGCAGGACATGTGCTATTGCTAGGAATTTGTTCTTTGTTGTCATTATCTCAGAATCTATGTGCACAACCTGATTTATTTATTATGCCATACTGTTAACATTTTTGAACACATTAGATGTCATTGGTATATGTATGCGAATCGGCATTGATTTCTTGCGCATTCCATTTATACCACTGACAGACAAACATACACATCTACACCTGTGTGTTGCCTTTGACATTGCTTATGGGTGTAACATATATACATTCAATTACATTTTTGGTTTGGATTGTGTACACCCACTTGTGTATGTAGCAGTATTTGTTGCTCTTCTGCAGTACTTCTGTTTGGCACTGTGCTTCACTGTTTGCCTTTTACATGCATTATCATAGATTTTGTTCTGTCCTCTGGTGGAGTTTTCTACCATTGTTAGAAGTATTTGCTCACCTGTTATATTGTTTGTCTTACACATGCACTACGTTTGGACTAATTGGATATGTGTATATTTATCCAATGTGTGCTTTGATCCTATTTTATAACCCTGAAATGCACATCTACCATTGTCATACACATCCAGGTATGGCTGCCACACAGTTAGCAGTATGTAGTAACATGATAGTGCATCAATAGATATGATATTTTGCATTTCACCATTGCTGGAATGCATCCTCACCCTGTTTGTCAACTTTCCATTGCCCATGTTGTGGAATGTGTTGTCTGTGTAATTTACCTGTCCCTACTGTTTTTTTCTTTTTTGCCAACCTTTGTCTTTCTTGTGGCATGTTATTCGTTCTATGGGTATACCTACTGTGATGGCCTTCTCCTCCTCTTTCCCTATGTGGGGCTTATTCTCACCAAAAAAAAAAAAAACACATGCCCTTCTAACTTTCCCTCAGATTTTCCAATTCCAACATCCCTCCATGTGTCCCTCTTCTTCACGTATACCAGAGTTCTTCTTTTCTCCCGAACAATTTCCTTAGGTGTGTACATTAATTGTGTTCCTCACATAAGTCCCAAACCCTTTGCTAGCAAATGTTAGCTATGACAATGCGGTCCTGATTGCCCTGCACCTTTAATTTCTTTATTAGAATATTTATGGATTCTATTGGAATCCATAAGATAATATATTTTAGTGACACATGAATTATGGAGATATCCATAGCAGTTTCTGAGTTTACTGTAAAGTGATGTCAATAAGTACATATATAACATGCACAAACATATGTATGTATATATATATATATATATATATATATATATATATATATATATATATATATATATATATAAACACACACACACACACACACGCACACACGCACACACACACACACACACACACACACACACACACACACACACACACACACACACACACACATATATGTGTATATAGTTTCAAAACTTCAAAACCCATATGGCCAACAACATATGATCGAAGCTTTGAAACTTAGAACACTATGAATTGAGATCACTGTACAGTGTGGCATGGGAGATTTACTGTTTTCCTCTCTGTAGTGTGATCTTGGAGTTGGTATATTTAAGAAGCAGGGATTGTGTGGGGTGCAGGGGGCTTGCATGCCCCTGCAAAAATATAAAGGTGAAGCTTTTTCTTTAGGTTTTGTCTTTTTATTGTAATTTCGAAGTTTCAGAACGTTTGGTCATATCATGTCGGCCATATAGATGTTGAAGTTTTGAAATTTCGATGAAACAGCATAGCCCCACACACATATATCTATCTCTCTCTCTCTCTCTCTCTCTATATATATATATATATATATATATATATATATATATATATATATATATATATATTTATATATATATATATATATATATATATATATATATATATATGAATCTGAATCTGACTTGTCCACAGAGGAATCCTGTTCTCTAGGCTTTTTAAGGAAAGAGGGGACCAAGAAGAAGCAAGAACTGAAGCCCCATTAAGGAAGCTTTAAGGGCATTAAATAAGTAAATAGTATCTGAGTAAAGGCCTGCCAGTCACTCTGTAGATCCCTAGCAGCAGAAGAAGCATGTTTAAGTTATTTGTTTCTTTTTTAAGGGAATATCACCTTCAAAAAACTGAGAAGGATCAGACGCAGAGTGACAGTAGAAAACAGTAGTAGGAACTTCTTCCCCAACTCAAAATGAACTCTCCTAGGCAGCTGAGAAAAAAATCAACCATGGTTCCACATGACCGTCTGAGATGGATGTCTGGAAAGCCTCTTTGGACATGCTGTCAGACAGATCCTCACCAGCCTCCAACACGATCATGTCAGAGAAATCCGACAACACAGCAGGCTAAGATGCTGGGTTTGTAATGACCTCGGGAGAGACACCTGGCAGAGGTTGGATAGCGGAAGATTCTGGTCATATCCCTAATATCTGTTGGGGCATTTCTTCCATTGTATCTTTAGTGAGAAACTTATGATGCTGGTTGTCAAGATACAAGGAAAGGGAAGTATGTCTACTGTGAAGGGTTTTTGGGATGAATGTCTAACAAATTGAACAAGCTGCATGGTCATGAAAAGCTCCTAGACAAATAAAAAAGACACTTATTGTGGCAGTCTTTATTGGGAATTTGTCTTCCACACTGGTATTTACCCTTCCTGGATGACAGGAGCACAAAACAAGACAAGAAAAAGCAAAATCCTCAATGGGGCACTTATCTGCCACTGCAAAGAAGTCAGCAAACAGGCATATATAATCACTGGAGAAGAAAAAACGCATTCAACTGGCAGAAAAAGGATGCAGTTAAACAGACCAATGGTGAAAAGATATGTTCAGACTGGAGGAAAAGAAGTTCTGACTATGGTAGGCCTGAACATCATCTTCATGGCCTACACTATGCAAGGATCGTTTGAGTGATGTTTAATGTACCTTTAAAGCAATAGGAGTCTTTGGTAAACTGGCCGGACATCAGGCTTCCATGGCAGGGAATCCCCATATGTTAAAAATACTGCAGCAGTGAATGTGAGGACATCTTAACATTAATGAAGAAACCAGCATTGAAACTATTGATGAAGATGAAGGAATTATAACACAGGCACTTCTTAGACAAATCCCAACAGATAGTGGAGGTGAAGCAGTTCATGTCCTTCATCCTTGGACCCTGCAGACTTACATAAGGTAGTTAACGATTTCCTTAAAATCAAAGAAGACCCTGTGAAATTTAGGGAAGAAATGTGTACTATTATTGAATGTCATTACCCAAGTCTGTCAGACCTGCATCAGTTATTAAAAGTCACAGTTACTCCTGAAATTTATGGAAACTGGTTAAAGAAGCAGGGTATGTACAAATTCAAGGATAACAGGTAGTGAGCATGAATAGTTGAGAGAAAAGGGAAGCACAATGAGAGGCGATCAGTAAGGTGTACCCTAAAAGGACAGATTGGCCTAAAATTACTGGTTACAAATGAAATAAATGTAAATCTCCCTGAGATTACTTAGGTTTAAATTAGTATTTGAGAAGTATTCTGACTTTGAAGAGTCTGTGCAAACAGCAATAGCAGCAGAGGGCTCTGCTTTTGTACAGATTCAGGGTGCCTTGAAACAGATACTCTTTAATAGACAAGGGGAAACACTAGAAACTTTACTTAAGTATGTTGAACATTGCACTGAGAATGTAGAGAAAAAAGGAAGGAAGCAGAAAAAAAGCTTATGGAATTGCAAATCACAAGTTATGAAAGGAGGGGAAAATAATGGAAGAGGTAAGTAGAGAAAGATTTTGAAGTAATGGGCAGCAAATGTCACCATGAAGAACATACCAGAATGCTAAGGGGGGGATAAACAGGCTTGAAATATTGGTTCTCCTTCATCTCCTGCCAGTGAATCCTGTTTCAATTGTGGCAGGAGTGAGCACTGGAGAAAAGAATGCTCTTATAGACAGAGACAATAGGAGAACTGGAGCACCTGGCAACCAGATTACAATAATGCGCCCCTCCCACACCACCTATACAGACTCAGAGGTCAGGAAGCTCTGTACTAACAACAATTGGGTGAGATGAAAAGAGGTAAGCCTATATGCTTTAGTACCAATGAATCAAAAGAGATCTTATGTTGAACTACGTATAGGAATAAAGGAAGTCCCATTTTTAATTGATACAGATGCCACAAGGTGTATAGTTAAAGTGAGTTCAATTAGAGAAATACCTGTATCGAGAGAGAAAGTAAAAGTTACCTGGGTGACTAATGCTCCTGTTTATTCTGTGTTACAGCCTATTCCTGTATTCCTGGGACTAATAGAAGAGAAACATGCATTCTCATGAAGTACCACAGCTCTGGCAAATCGAATGGGAAGAGATCTGTTATGTAAATTAGGATGTACCATCTAAGGGAGTGCATTTGGATGTCCCTAGTGAGGTAGAGGCGAGGTTTTAGCAGTACTGAACACTGAAAATTTAACATAAATATCAGTGCTTCACACAAAAGAGGAATTATTGGGGTACTCAAAAGTATATGGGCACAGCATTGAGGGAGGGCAGTTAAAATCTTCAGAACCAGTAAGAATTTGAATAAACTCAATAAACCACTTCCCAGAGTACCACAATATGTCTGAAGCCAGAAGCAGAGTCGGGAATTCAACCTATTATTCAGTCTTTGTTAAGGCAGGGAATAGTTGCCCCTACTAGAAGTTGTTGTAACACACCCATACTTCTGATGAAAAAGTCAGACCAAAATACTTGCAACTTTGTGCAAGATTTGAGATTTGTAAATCAGACAGCATTATTCTCTTATCTAGTTGTCACTAACCCAGCAAGTATTCTTGGTTGTTTAACACCATGGGCTACTTATTTCTCTGTTATAGACTTGCATACCCTGCCAGTCAGTATTTGTTTGCTTTTGCATGCAAAGAACAACAGTAGATCTGGGCAAGATTACCTCAGGGATATATTGAATCTGTGTTAATATTTTTACAAATCTTAAAAAGGGACTTTTTCCCCACCAATCAGTATTAGTGCAATGCACAGATGATTTTCTTATAGCATTGGGCACACTGCAGAATGCCAACAGGGTACTATTTTCCTGTTGACTAAACTAGAAGATAAAGGATATAAGGAGCTGAGAGAAAAAAATACAGTCCCCCATGCAGTGTATGCAATTTCATTAAAAACAAAAATACAGCAATTCTCTCCTTCCAAACATAAGTTGCTGCTGATTTCAGACTTATCACAAGCATTTGTCAGCCAGTTCTGATCCCTGCATCTCTGCTACCAACTGCAGAGCAAGGAAAACCACATGATTGTGCTGTTGTTATATCCATTTGCTTTCTCCTAGGAAGGACCTGACTGATGTTCTGGTTCAAAATGCTGAACTAGAGCTCTTTGTGGATGGATCCTGTGGCAGGAAAGACAAAGGATGCCTGCTTGCTGCAATTCCTGTATGTACCGAAAATATAGTGATATAACAAAAACCTGAAGGGGGTCACTTCAGCTCATTTGGCTGAATTGACAGCACTTGTTAATGCATGTGAACTTGTAAAGGATAAAGTAGTGAACATTTATATGGAAAATAGATATGCATTTGGGGTGGTGCATGATATTGGGGCACTATGAAGACAGCATGGGTTGTTGACCTCAGCAGGCACAAAAATTAAAAGTGGTCAGTATGTAAAATTTTTGTTGAATTCTCTTTTGCTGTCCAATTGTAGAAGTGCAAGCAGGCAGTAAGGAACTGACATGCTGTCAAGACCAAATAATCTGGCTGACAGTGCCATAAATCAAGCTGCTAGGTTAAATAGCCTTCTAATTTATGTGATGATAGTATCTGAAACACTTTGTAACCCTGTATTTAATTTTATTAAAGTAATTGCTCTGTAGGATAAGGCATCAGAAAATATAACATTCTGATGGACACATTGTGGCAACTCAGTCTGTATTGTCTTGTCAGGTAAGATTGTATCATTTACCTAATCATATAGGTAGAAACAGAAGAGCAATTTTGCTAAACTAAGACATTTTTGCTCCATCTTATTCTCTGATTCAGCCTCATGTATAGAACTGTGAAACTTGTCTGTCTTATAATGTCTTCTAGTATTAAAACTAAAGATTCATCTCTGCTGCCCCCTTGGGGGGCATTTGTAAACATTCAGCTGGAGTTCATCCAGCTGTAGTGATGGAACAACCTACATTCTAGTCATTGTCTGCTTGTTTTCAGCCTAGGTAGAAACTTATCCATGTGTTAAAGATAATGTAGACACTGTAGATACAAAAAAAAAATTAAAAGAACTTGGACCCGGGTTTGGGGTACCTTATGCTATTAATTCTGAAAGGGGCACACACTTCACTGCTGAGATCATACAGAAATTGTGTGAGACTTTTAAAAGTAAAATTGCAACTCTAATGTCCTCATCGCCGTCAGCTGTTTGGCTTTCTTGACCACATGAATCAGAGCATAAAAAATAATTTGGGAAATATATGTGAAGAGATTCATCTAAAGTGGCCTGATGCACTAGTACAACCTTTGGTTGTCATGAGTATAACAAGAACTATAAATGCAAATTGAAAACTCAGTCCAAGTGAGATTCTTATGGGCCATCCCATGAGAATGCCATCTGTTCCACCTGTCCAAAATGTAGAGCGTACATTAACTGGTGATGCACTGTTGAATTATTGTTCAAAACTTGATTCTGTCTTACAGAGTTTGCACCAAAGAACTCCTGAAGTCTTTCTTCAACCTTCATTTCAGCCTGCCATAATCTGAAGACTGGGGATTAGGTTTTTGTTAAAGTCTTTCAGTGAAAATTTTCCCTGGAGCACAGGTGGAAGGAGACATACCTTGTTTTTTTACAAATCCATAATATGGTTTGAATTTACTATTTAAATGAAGGCATTTGATTTCTTTTTTACACACTGATGAAGGGTTGATCCCGAAAGCTTTGTAATTTTTTTCCTGTTTGGAATAAATGCTGCATTTTACCTCATCGTTTTCAGGCTTTGGATTTTTTTACTACTGTTTTGCATTTTGTATCCTGCCTGGTTTACCTACATGTTGTTCTTGTTTCTTTGGAGTTTTGCATGTTTTAAATAAACTCAGATTAAATTCATATAAATGTGGAAAAGGTATGAGTATACTAATTAATGATTATTATATTTGTGGAGATCATGCCTATCCCTAGCTCCCCACTAATTGCTCCAGGTGCTGCTTTGTAGGCTACTTTACCTCACCCATCCAGCATTTTTGGTCTCCACCAACTGGCTGATTAAGAAACAGGAGAACTAAACACCTAGCTGAACAGGTACCGACTTTGTTTCTCCCTCATTATAGTATCTATAGAATTATAGCTGAAACAAATGCATTATCACATGTATTAACTACACTGGTGAATGAAACTGGTCCACATATTTGTATGGCTAACAGAAAAATGACTGAAATGAGGGCAGTGGTGTTGCAAAATAGACTGGCCCTATATATAATATTGCCTTCTAAATGGGGGCCTATTGACTCTTGGGAAAGCACTGTTGTTCTTAAGTTTCTGATTTCCATGATGAATAAGGTATATTAGCTAATTATATCAAGGAGCTTGTTAAAAATCTAACCAGAACTGAAACAAAATGGACATTAATTTGCTGGTTAGCAAATGTGTTTGGGGATATAGGAACTAGTATTTTTCAGAGTTTGTTATAATAATTTTAATTTGTCTTATAGTTTTATTATGTTCTTTATTTAAAAATGAATGGCTGAACTGCTTTTATGACAAAAGCAAAAACAATGGTAATGATGTCTCCAAACAAAGACACCCCAGAGCATACTTGTTAGACAATGTTATTGATAACCTACAAAATGCTGCATTATGATTAAAGGTGACACTTACAGGGTGTCAAAGTGGAGAATGTAATGGGAACAGACAAAACATATAGTAAATGTAAGTTCTTTTTCTATTCTGTAATTCTGAATGCTTAGAGATGTATTTCAGACCCTCTAAATGTCACCTGATATGAAATGTTACATTCCTTTTCCTGTTATTGCTACAGACTGCAAAGCAGCTAACATAGCTTTTCTCTCTGTCTTAGGCAAATTCTATGTGTTACTAAATTAAATTAAGGAAACAAATAGCTGTATGCACTATTGAAGATAGCACTGAGAAAATAGCATAAAGAGGTCAGAGCGGAATATGCCATAACTTATCCGGATGAGATTTTCTCAAGTACAAAAGTTTACTAAGCATGACTACAAGATGGCAAACAGAGTTCAATATGTGACCAGATTCCGCTTTCCTTGTTTAGTAAAAGAACAGTGGTATGTTCACATAGGTAACTTTTCACACAAACAGCAAGAAGCTTGTTAAAACTATACCATACCATGTGTGCCTCATACAATGCCTAATGTTTCTTAAGGTGGGATTAATCCACTTCATGATCTATGATTTTGAATAAATAGTCTGTCTATCCATTATTTCTTACCTTAAAACATTAAAGTATTTTCTTCTGATCAGTTTGGTTTAAATAATTTGTTCAGCTTGCAGACCTTTTTACATGTTTGGAAAATGGTGCATTAATAATTAATTAGTTACTTATAGGACAAATATAGTAGCCTGTACATATTATTATTATTTTTTAGCCTAGAGTGGTGATATCTTTTTTTCAAATAAGAAACATCTTCATTGATTTTTCACTTATCACATAGCCAGTGATACATTTATATAAATGAAAACAAGCCATATTGACATATTTGATGTATTTTCTTTTGCAAACATTATACATTACATATAATCTCCTATACAGTCATTGCCCATCTAACGTTGCATAGCTTGTTCAATTCCTATCTCCTCCAAAACATCATTCTGCATTCATTTTTCCCACAATTCCCTTTTCCTTCCATGCAATTTGCTCCCACCCCTTCCCAACGATCCCACCTCCAGTTCTTCTGACTCTGCCTCTATATTTATTACTTCTAGTACAGTTGGTTTAGACTTTGACCTCCATTCTTCAGCAATTGCCTCCTTGGCAGCCACCAGAATCAAACCAAGGAATGCCTTACCATGTCCATACAACTCCGATTCTGCATAACAGCTCAGAGAATCATCTCCCCAGCTACAACAACTTGTTCACACAGTATCTCTGACACAGCAATTTGCAGTGGACTTAAGTCTGCCAACCTATTACACCCCCAAAATACATGTTCCCAACTACCTCCCCACTCACCACCACACCTCCAAAACCCACAATCCACCAGAGAAAAAAACTCCTTGGGGCCTTCCTGGGGTAGAAAAATACCCTTGCTAACACTTCCAAGCAAAGATACTACACATATCTGGGAGACATATATATATATATATATATATATATATATATATATATATATATATATATGTATATTATCTCACTATCTCATGTGAATTGCCTATCCAATCTCTCCAAATCCTCCCAGCTCCTCTAATTGATTCCCATAGTCATCATGCAACCTTCATTTGCCCTACCAACTATCTTTCAACAGCAGACTTCACCAAAACCTCCCAGGATCCCCCCATTCCCCTCTCTCTGCCTACACTCTGATATTAATCCCCAGTAGGGAAAACAATCTCCAGCCTGCAGTCCAAATATTTTTCTGGCCTCCTCCCGCTCTACTACCCTCCACCTCTAATCACTTGTTCTCAACACCTTGGTTCCTCCTGCAACCCTATCCAGCAAACTTCAGCCTTCTCCTGTCCACCTTCTCCACTCCCACTCCAGAATGCTCTGTGCTACTTTATGAATATAATATTTTGCATGACTATTGCTAGCCTTCCCAAGGATCTATATCCAAAATCCCAGTATCTCTCCATCTCTTAAGTCACCCCCCTGTTTCATAATAATCCCATCCACCATAAGCTACAACCTTCCACATGTGCCACTCATAGGAACCCCAACTATGCAGCTCTGAAGTACTCCCTCAACTCAGGCAATCTCAAAACAACCCATTCCATTGGAAGGACCAACCTATCACATATGACTCCTGACCCCCCCCCCCCATCCAGACAAAATCCCCCAATTGTCTACCTATTGCCACCCAGAACTTCTCTACTAGCCGACAAAAACATGCCTGACCTGAGCACAAAACCAAAAGGACCAAAACATCCCCACCACCCACATCCTGTTGCCCACATCAATAAGGCAGAGCATCCATTTTCTCAATCTTTGTATTATCTTTTGCCTGTCTCCTCACACATATCTCCAGTTTCTGCAACAAAATCCTAATTAACCCACACTCCCAAGTACTTCATTTTGTCATATCCCCATAAAAATGGGCACTGCTGATCCAAACTGTATGTGGGCACACAGCCCACAGTTTTGTCTTTGTTCTATCTTCATTAATTTTGAATCCCAAAAAGACTGAAAATCATCTCAGAATGTTCCACTACAATGAAATATCCTCCTCTGGTTTCATGAGGCACAAAATAACACCATCTACAAACAAAGCCAACCTTTCCTGATCACCACACTAACCACATCCCTAAATCTAACAGTTCCTTACCCTTTTTGCCAATGGTTCCAAATATAATGTGAATAACAAAAGGGAAAGAGGGCATCCCTGCCTGGCTCCCCTGCTCAAACAGAACTTATCAGAGAGAACCCAACCACTAAAATCTTCACCTTTGATCCCTTATATATCATCCTATCAACCCCACTATTGTGTCAGGGAATGCAAAGACCTCTATAGTCCAACTCACAAAATTCCAGCCCACACTGTCAAACATCCTCCCTGCATCAAGATCCACCAACAACAGTGGCACTGTCTTATATTCTGCTTCCCTCTGGATTATCACTGCTCTATTAATGTCAAGTGTTTGCCCCCTCCGCAAAACCATTACCGCTCTACATCCATCAACCTTGGTATCACCCTTGCCATTCTTTCAGCCATCACAGACATAAACACATATAATCATGCCTTTGAAATGGGCCTATATGAAGTTGAATCTGATGGGTCGTTATCACGTTGAGGTATTGCAGCCACCACAATTTTTTTCCCAGTATGTTGGTGCATCTCCACCTTTTAAAATACTGTTAAATAAAACCTTCCAGATCTTTATCATTTTCTTCACAAAACCCAGTTTATTACTCTGACATCTCAGCAAAATCAGCCTCCAAGGAGTAGCACACACCTAGGGCCAATCTAGGGTTACTTGCCACCATAATTCTCTGTATTCTTATTATTTTTTCCCAAGGGCTACCCCTAATGTCATTTTTAATTTGTTCAATTTGTTCAAGGACCATAAAGAAAAAACTTACCTTAGAATCAGGGAAAAATCCAGGGTAAAATGACTATATTTCTATACTGCCACTTTTAAAATTAAGGGCTGCCAAACTATGAATAAAGATTGATGAATGCAATAATATCTTTTGACAGAAGGTGGCACTGTCTTTCTATGAGTTCATGTTTTTTTTTTTTTTTAATTCTCTTTATTAACAATTTTTTTAACAATGCATATAAACAAAAACATCAAAGGATCATAAACGTACATACAGCTTTTACATTAAAAGTCAACTATATACAAAACTCATCTACATCCTGTCGAACCGAGTTGATATATATTTTTTTTTTGTTAACCTCATGTCAGAATAACATCTACTAAAAATTTCCAGGAATCCTTCTGTAGGGGTTGTCGCTTCATGGAGTACCATATATATTTGTGCTCTAATACTTGCTTTCTAGCTACTTGTTTAAAGCCTTCCCATGATAGTGTGGCTCTGCTTTTCCAATTCAAGGTAATGTAATATTTTATTAACATAAAAATTGTTATAAAAAGATGTGTATGTTCTTTTCTAAAACCTGTTGGGTGAATATGTAAAAGAGCAAATTTCCATGATAAAGTTGTTTTTTCATACCCCATTTTTTCTAATCTGACCCTTAAGGCACACCAAAGCTTGTATGCGCATTTACAGCTCCAAAATATGTGTATAATATCTACTTCCTGCATGGGGCAAAATTGGCAGTAAATTGGCGTATCATGATATAACTTATTCAGAATCTGAGGTGTAAAGTAAGCATTGCTTAAAATCATAAGTTGTGTGTATCTAAACTTCTGAAGGGGAATAAATCTGGAGAATTTTTGAATAGCCTGTGCAATTTTGTTGGATGTAATGGTGGAGTCCTGTTTTGTCCAGTAGCTAGAATGGACAGCTTTTCTGTTGCATTTAATAGAAAGAATGATTTTATATACATTCGATATCATTTTTTTTTTGTGTTTGAACAAATCCCATAATGTTTTACAAGTAGCTATATCTGAGTCTGAAATATTAATGCTATCCCAAAATTTGCAACATACCTCTTTTAATTGTCTTAAAATAGTTGTATACTTAGGTGATAGTTTCAGTGTATTCCTCATGTTACTTACTGAGTCATCTTTAAATGGAAAAAAGTCTAATACCACTTTGTCCTTCAACATAGGGTAGGGATTCAAATCAATCAACTTGTTATTCAATTTAATGTTGGGGTTGAGATGCATTGTTTGAAGTGTCATGAATGCAGAAGTTAAGTTCAAGGAATCAAAAAGTTTTTGTATGATTGTAATTTGTTCCTTTATATCATTTTGTAGTTTAAACTCTCTCCTAGAGTTTTTGTCTAAGAATGGGAGTGTCTTGGGATTGAAGTGTAATGCTTTAATATAGTTGTAATATAATTTCACCCATAACGGGTACCATTTAGCAGAATCCTTAATATAATCTGCAATATTGATTATTCTACTACATTTGTTGATTTCATAATATAATCTGAGATCTGGGAGTCCCATTCCACCTTTATCCTTGGGATAGATAAGTTTTTGGTAGCTTATGAGTTCATGGTTTTGATGAACTTAACCACTTCACAAAAAAAAAAATATATTTATATATATATATATATATATATATATATATATATATATATATATATAAATATATATATACATATATATATATTATAATACTAAAATAAAAACATTCATCTATTGTAAAATGAAACACAATGTTCTGAACTTTATATTTCATATTTACTTTATTCTTGTTTAATTATAAAGTGAAATACAAATTTAAATGGTATGAATAACAAAAGCTTTAATATTTATGAGTTCATTTAAATAGATCATTTGTCCATTTGAAATACGAAATTGAATCTAATTGGTTTTTAATTTTCAGGAATGGTATAAATATATTTAATGAGTTGTGAAGTATGTATCTGATGAAGTCTGAGTATTTTGGACAAAAACGCGAGTTGTTAATGCAAGGCGTTCATGCTGTTTTGACGGAAGTTTTTTAATAAAGGAAAGGGTGTTTTAACTCCTAAACAAATTTATCCTTTTTTTTTTTTTTTGCCAGTTTGCACTCTTTCTTACTTTTATATAAATGTCCCACTGCTGACCCCTCTGTAGTGTCTGTAGCCTCTGATTACCTGTCTCAATTGCTTCCATCACCAAGTTATAGCCTTTTGATAAGGATAACAAAGCTATGGAAAGGCTGGGTAAGAAGGATTACACTTCTGCTACTCTAGCTTTTAGGGATATTAATTATCAGACCCATACGTCTAGGTATGTGTTGGCTCTTCTTTCTCAGGCCTGTCAACTTATTTCTGATTTTCCAGACTCTGATGGTAAACTTTCTGTTCTGTCTTACTAGGGACTTCCTCTCAAGTTGTTTGTCATTCTATTAAATATAGTTATTATGTGTCAGATGCCTTTTCTAGGGCTGCTGTTTTTTGGTTCAGTGATGAGGAGGTATTCTTGGCTTAGGCTTCAACCTCTACCTGATGATATTAAGGCTAAGTTGACAGATGCTCCTCTGGATTCTAAGTTTTTGTTTTAGGAAACTGCTGTTGGTTTGTTTAAGTCCCTTCAGGATAAGGGTAAGGCCTTCCAGGAACTTAAACATGTGTTTGTTTCTCTTATGCCTAAATTTCAGAGAAATAACCCTGCTAAGCCTGCTTTTATTCATAGGCAATCCCACCCTTCTACTAAAGGTAAGAAGAGTGGCAAATGGGCTCCTCCCACTAAGGTTTCTCAGTTTTCATGGATTCCAAAGCCTTCCTTTCCAGACAAACTAGGTGCCGTATGATTATCTGTCCCTTCCCAGCCACATTCCTCTTCCTCTTTGCCTTTCTCTTTTTCTTCCTGTTTGGCTTTGGACAACTCAGGATTCTTGGTTTCTGTTTATCATTCTTCAGGAGTACTTCATGGTGTGGAAATCCCATCCTCCTTTTATGGCTATTCCTCAGCATCTTCAGGAACAGCTTCCCTTTTTTCCAGAGGTTCTTCAAAATCTCTTGAGTCAGGGTACTATTCAAGAACTGCCTATGGCCCAAATGGGGAAAGGGTTTTACTCCCGACTGTTTCTAGTGTCCAGGTAAAGGGGGATTTGGAGACCTATTCATGACCTCTCTCATCTAAACGATTTTCTAAAAGTGTCTTCATTTCAGATGTTGTCCCTTCAGATTCTGTTCCCTCTCTTGCTCTCTCAGGCATATATGCTGCCTGATTATCAAAGATGTTTATATCCATATTCTGATACATCCTCTTTTCAGGAAGTTTTTACATTTCTCTGTTGCTTTCTGGCATTTTCAGTTCTCTGCTTTGCCCTTTGGCATTTCTACTGCCCCAAGGGTGTTCACCAAATTCCTTCCTCTTGTGATTACTTTTTCCAGGCTTCAAGGGCTCCAAATATTTACCTACTTAGATGAACTGTTGATCAAAGCATTCTCTCCAGAGACCCCTTTCAAAATCTTAATTTTGCCCTTTCTCTTCTCAGAATCTGGGGTTCGCTATAAATTTCAAAAATTCTCTGACTCTTTCTCAGACTCATGTTTTTCTGGGTTGCAGGATTCAGACGGTGCAAATGCTTGCTTCCCTGCTCCCTCCAAAGGCCTTAACTCTCATTTCTTTCTTTCACACTCTTCTTCCTCTAGCTTCCATTACTTCCAGGGAGTTTCTGAGACCTCTGGGTTTTATGACATCCACCATTCCAGTGCTACATCTGGCCAAACTTTACATGAGAAAGTTTCAGTGCTTTCTGAAGTCAGTGTGGCTTCAACATGCACATCCTCTAGACTTTTAGTTCCTCTTCTTCCTCATCTCACACAGGAACTTCACTGGTGGATTCAACAGTTGCCTCTGAATCCAGGGATCCCTTTTCTTCCCTTCTACACTCTCAGGAATATTTTGCAGATACTTTCAACATGGGATGGTGGGTGACATTTGGCTCCCTAAAAATGGAGGGGTGTGGTTGCCTCATCAGCAGAAGCAGTGCATCAGTGTCAAAGAGATGAGAGCTCTTCTGCTGGCTGTTCAGGCCTTTCATCCTCTTTTCTCTCTAATGTTTCTCAAGGTGTTCACAGACAATACCACAGTGATGTGGTAGATCAACAAACAGGGAGGAATGAGATCTTATCTTCCTTGCTGGTTGTCACTTCTGTTGTGGAATCTTGCTGTCAAGTATCAAGTGACTCTTCAGCTTGTTTATATCCTTTCCAGGTAGAACCTTGTGGCAGACACTCTGAGCAGGTCCTTAACACAGTCCCATGAATAGATGCTTCACAGGGATGTGTTTCTGGGCATTATTCATCAGTGGGGTATTTCTCAAGTGGATCTTTTTGCCTCCACTTTGAACAGACATCGCCCTCGGTTTTGTGCCAGAGTCCCACGTCCTCTGGTGTGGAGGGTGGATGCCCTCTCATTTTCTTGGAAGGTGACTTTTTTTTTTTCTGCATTGCCACCTTTTCTCTCATTCCAAATGTCCTGTTCAAAATTCAACAGGATGCTCCCAAAATCTTGTTGTTGCCTCCCTTTTGATTTCAACAGCACTGGTTCCCTCTTCTTCTGCTTTTAGCCAGGGGCAGTCAACACACGTTACCTCACAGGGTGGATCGGCTCTCACAAGTCAAGTGATCTATCATACATCCCCACCTGTCCAAGCTTCAACTGACACTGTGGGTGATAGGATTTTGATTCCTCCTAGACACCATTTTTCTGAGGATGTGCTGCAAGTCCCTCAGGGGGCCAGGAAACCTACTACTAGGAAATCCTACTTATCCAAATGGACAAGGTGTCCTATTTGTTGTCTCTCTTGTAACCTAGACCCACTTACTGTGGATGTTCCTTTGGTTCAATCTTATTTGTATGAGTTGTTCAATCCTGATTTGGCCTATTCTTCTATTAAGGCCCACATCAGCTATCTCTATTTGTCTGTCCTTTTCTCCTCCTTTAGCTTCTATATTTGAGGTGAAACAATTTCTTAAAGGCATCCTTAATTTTAGACCTCCCATGAAGCTTGTTCCTCCTTCCCGAAATCTTAATTTTGTTTTGTAGAAGCTGATCAGGTTCCTTTTGAGCTTGCTGCTTCAGCTTCCTTACAAAATTGTTCCTGGAAGAATGCTCTTTTGTTAGTTCTTTCTTCTGCCAGACAGGTGTCTGAGTTACAGGCCCTTATGGCTTGTCCTTCTTTTTTGATCTTTCATGAGGGCAGATTATACTTGCACAATAACCTTTCTTTTATGCCTAAGATGGTTAATGAGCTATCACTTAATCGGTCCATTAATCTGCTTGCTTTTTTCCCCTCTCCGCCAACTGAAAGTGAGAGGGTGCTGATACTTTGGACATGCATAGACAAATCAAGATTTATCTGGATAACGCTATGGCTATTTCAAATTCTTATCAGTTATTTGTTTCATTTTATCCTAGATCTTTGGGACTTGCTGTATCCAAACAAACTATTTATTCTTGGATTTCTAAGGCTATTCCTTTTTGTTACACTTTTCATGGCAAGAGCCTTCCCTCTTCAGTTAAGTGTCATTCTACTACAGCTGTGGCTTTTTCTGGTGCTTTTTTCAGTGGCTTAAATACTAATTCTATTTATTGAAACAGCTACCTGGACTTCTCTGCATACCTTTACCAAGCACTACAAGTTAGATGTTATCTCTAGAACTAGGGCTGGTGTTGTTAGTGCTGTTCATTGTGGCTTTTCAGGAGACTCTTCTGCTCCTTCTCCCTCCCTATTTTCCTCTTAAGCTTTGGCACTCTCCCATATGTTAAGAATACTGCAGCAATGAATGTAAGGTCATAGCACATTTGTGTAAAATCTTACCAGAACAGTAGATATCTTTGCCTTCACTGTTGCAGTATCTCCCACCCCCCCCCCCCCCCCAGTCCTTTGACTGCCTGGATGTGCAGATTACCTCTTGCATTCCTTGGACTGGTGTTCGTACTGGGGTAATCAGTTCTGACTTTGGTAGGCCTGGACATCACATTTCTGCCATATGCTATGCAAGGAGCATTTGGGTGGCATTCAGTATACCTTTAAAGCAACAGGATTCTTTGGTAGACTGGTGAGATGTTGGGCTTCCACAGCAGAGAATCTCTATATGTTAAGAATACTGCAGCAGTGAAAGTAAGGACATCTACCATTATGGTAAGATTTTACACAACTGTACACTTCTCTTGTTGTACTTTAGAGTGTGTAAAATAAGTATTATCAGAGGGCTGCTGTTTAATATCTTGTTCGTGTCTCCTATCTGCTTTATTCTCCTGTCCCTTTTCTTCTGATACCTCTTTCTCTGGGCAATTTCTATCAGCAGGAGAGGCAATAGAAGGTGGATGAATGTCACCTGCAAAAAAGCAGGAGAGGACAAACAAGGATAATAATCTTCAGATGTCTCCTACTTCTTGCCAGATACATTAATTCCAGATACTAAAGGGTAAAGGAATTCCATATTTTCTTTTTTCTGCCACAGTCTTAAGATCTTTCACTTGTTGTAACAGTTCCTGATTTGCATCTTTTAACCCAAGTAAAGCAGATTGCTTTTCTCTTTTAAAAGCTTAACAGTACCAATCATTAAAAGCATCCCACTGATCTATCTTTGTTTTGATTCATTTTTTTTCTCTAAGTATCTCTTAAATTAATTATTTTAGTATGATAAAAAGTCCCATTTTATGAAGATTGTAATGTGGAGTCTCCTTTTGTAAAGTCATACCACTTTGCTAAATAGCTGCAACTTAATTCCCCATAATGATGGTTCGAGATCTGGGCCAGACGTCCCGCTTGTTAAAGGAAAGTGAAGCATCTCTTATAGTCTGTCCATTAAAGGTGCAGTGATCATTGCAGGACTACTGTTAGGGTCACTAGGCAGAAGGTCCCTGCATATGGCTTGTCCTACACTATTGTGTCCACAGCAGCACTTTCTCGCAGGGCCCCCTGTTTTCCCAGAGCCTGCTGTGTGATGTGACCGGGGGATTGGTGGTATAACTGGATGTGCAGGCTGGGATCATTAGCCCTGGTTGGCAGTCAGACTAGGAGATGGTAAACTCTGACTCCAAACCCAGGCAGATGGAGCCTGTTAGCCTTGATAGGCATTTCTTCTAGGAGAAGGTAACTCTAACTTCAAACCCACTATCTGGCCATTGGATGATGGCTCTGCTGCCTTGTGGACATTTAGGTTCATAGGTTCATAGGTTCATACTAGGCTATCTGCCCGAGGGCATTTACAAGCCTAGCCCATAGTTTTGTGGCTTACGCCACCCCTTTAGTATGGGGAACTATACCCATTATTTTGCTGTGCCTCTGTTGAGCAGTGACACTGAGGTAATCCCTGGGGTATATCTGCGATCTCCCATCCATTGGTCAAGATTTCTCTTGAACAAGGCCAGCGAGGTGCTCTGCCTCACATATACCGGGATTTTATTCCACAGCATAGGGAGTCTTTGGGTGATGAATCTATCCCTCCAGCACGTCCTATTAATAGCCGTGTCGAGGTTTAAGTCTCCGCCCTTGTGGCTCTGACGGATCTAGATTTTTGAGGTGAAGCATATTCATCAAATCTGGGTTTGACATGGCCTTGTATGTTAGGCAAAGGTCACCTCTGAGCAAGCGGTGGCGACTGAATAGAGCTGGAGTTCTTTCAGTCGGGCAGCATAGGACAGATGTTTGAGACCCTTTATCCTTTTGGTGAGGAACTTTTGTGGCCTCTCCAGCTGCTGCAAGTGTCGGGTCAGATACATTCGAATGGGGCATTGTACTCAATCATTGGTCTGATGAGTGATGAGTATAGGGAGACTATGACCTCCCTTGATCTAGATGAGAATCCCTTCATGATAAGGTGGGCAATGTAGAAGGTCTTCCTAACTACTTTAGCTACATGGGTGTCGAATGACAGACTACTATCAACCTGGGTCCCCAGGTCCCTGATAACTTCTTCTGTACTCAGTGGATTGCCACCTATTTGGTAGCTAGGGGTAACCTTGTTTTTCCCAAAGGGTATGACTATGCATTTTTTGGCATTTAACTTTAGGCCATGGCTCTGGCACCAGTTATCCATTTCTGTGAGACCCTTCTGAAGGATATCTGTGTCAGATGTGTTTTCTACTATGGCACCCAGTTTGCAGTCATCTGCAAACTTTGTCAGCCATAACCCTCCTGTGTTTGCTTGTACTTCGGAAAAGTAGATGCCAAACAAGAGTGGGCCCAGGACTGAGCCCTGTGGTACACCACTTGTGACAGGCTTTGAGTCTGACATGGCGCCAGCAACTCTGACCCTGTGGGTTCTGTCACTCAGCCAGTTTGCAACCCATCTTGTGATGTATGGGTTAACATTTAAGCTGATGAGTTTTTCAATGATACCCGAGTGGGGTATTGTATCAAAGGCCTTCGCCAGATCGAGGTAGGCTGTATGGACTGCCTTTCCTCATCAATGGCTTTGGTGACTGTTTCAAAAAGTCAACCAAGTTTAGAAGGCATGATCTGCCTTTGACAAAGCCAAACTGGGATGGATCCAAAGTCTGCAAATTCCCTATGTCTTTATTTATGAGGTCCATTATGATCCTCTCCATGGCTTTGCAGATAAGACTTGTCAAGCTAATGGGCGGTAATTTCCAGGGTCGGTGGAGGCACCGCCTTTGTGAAGTGGGACCACAGTTGCAGTGCACCACTCCTGGGTACGTATCCAGAGGTAAGACTATGATTAAACAGCTGTCCTAGCTGTGGGTTTAATTCCTCGTTGAGTTCGTGGAGCACACAGCCGGGGACACCATCAGGTCCCATGGATGCTGTGTTTTTGCTTTGGAGAGAGCAGTTCTCACTTGGGCATTGGAGATGTTTGGGGGCTGCAATCGCTTGGTATAGATATCTCTCCTTTTGGGGAGGAGAGAAGTTTGCACTGAACCTGTCAACCAGTATGTTGGCAATGTCTGTAGGATCAGTAATCTTCACATCATTTTGAACTAGTTCTGAGCATATCTGGGAGTTTCCTCCCAGGTTTCTAACATAGCTAAAGAAGGCCTTATGATTGTCTTTTGAGTCTTTAGCTATTTTTCTCTCAAAATTTGCTTTGGATGATTTTATGAGAGCTCTTAGTTTTTACTTATAGTGATCAAGGGTGTCTTACCTTTTAAGGATTTTGCTCTATCTTGTAGTAGCTTCCTCCTTTTGTTGTAGAGTTTGTTTATGGCTGGGGTCCACCAGAGTGGACGCTTGCCTTTGGTACAAAGAGTCTTTGTTTTGCTTGGGATTGCCTTATCCATGCAGTCCTGCAGGTGTTGGTAGAAGGCATTTGTAAGTGATTCAGCGGCTTGAGTACTGTTTTCCGTCGGCTCGGGGGCCTTAAAGGAGACCACACTAGTCTTTAGAAGTGTGAAGTCGGCTTTCGAGAAGTTCTTTACTGTGGTCTTTTTTTTTGGGAGAAGAAAAGGCTATGGGAGTAAACCTGACAGAAAATCCAGAGTGAAGCCCCTAAGTTGTCAGGTGGTCAACTCTGATTTCCTTCCAGTAGTTCCTGCAGCCAAGCTGATGCCAAATGTATCACTCTGTGAAGGTCTGGCACAGCTCCAAACTGACCATCAACACTAAGATGAAGGTACCGAGAGTGTGTGCTTAGCACCCTGCTCTATGGTAGTGAAAGATGGACCCTGTACTCCTGCCAAGAATGCTGGCTTAATGCTTTTCATCTACACAGCCTCAGAAGGATCCTGGGTATCAGCTGGCAGGACCACATCCCAAACAAGAACATTCTAGAGCAGGCAGGGATATCAAGCATGTTTGCTCTGCTCTCCCAAAGGTGCTTGTGCTGGCTTGGTCATCTCAGCCATATGCAGGATGGTAAAATCCCCAAAGACATTCTGTATGGTGAGCTTGCTACTGGCTCCAGATCCATAGGAAGGCCCGTTCTATGCTTCAAAGATGTCTGCAAGCATGACGTGAAGGCAGGCAATGGCAGTGCAACAGGCTGGGAAGCCATAGCTGCAGACCTCATCACTTGGAGACTGGCCATCAAGACAGATTGCCAGATGAGCAAGAAGAAGAAGAGAGAGGAGCTCTGGGAGGAGAAGCGAGGGTGCAGATGGCAGAAGAAAGAGGACAGATTTATACCTACACAGCGAGGCATCAATTACACCTGTACAAACTGTAACAGAGTCTGCCAGTCAAAAATCAGACTTTACAGTCACTTCAGGCACTGCATTTTCACCATCAAATGATTTCAAGACACAAACTTTAATGTTTCTCAAGACAGAGAAAAGCCATCATAGCATGCTGGAGTATGCTTAGAAGGGTTGGAATATTACTTCTCTTGGCACCCATTATTCCCCACTCTCACTGTTACAGACACTCATGTAAGGCAAAGTCCTCTCTGCCTTATAGCTAGAACCACCCTGCTATGAATTTACCTTAATACACATAACATTAATGCTGTTCTCACATGCTTAAAAACTTGACTCCATGCAGATTTGCGTTTATTTCTTTTTGTCTTATTTTATTGCGGGTATGGCATGACAATATCATTAAGCCATAACTTCTAATACCCATTTACCTAAGGTATTTATATGGCCAGGTAAGAACAGCAGCCTGAGAGTCAACGTGCAAAATAAACCTGACGTGTAAATTAAAACATTTTCTTGCTATGGGCACCTTTTTTGTCAGGAAATTTTCTCATCTTATAACAACTACCACTGCTGATACCTCTGGTACAATCCAAGCTACAGACACCATCTAGTAAGGTATGACATAATGCAAAGAGACAGACATAATATATGACTATATAAAATTAATACTAATTCCAAATCACAGCTGATGAGAGAGACCAAAAATTTTCTAGCATTATCCCACAGAGCTTTGTCAAAACAACCCTTTTTATACCATAAGAAACATTAGGTACAGACAACACACATGACATGATACAATTTTAAAAAATCTGAATCGTACAAGTACTCCTGCTTTTCATGTGAAAAGTACATGGATGTGAGCATATCATTGTTCTTTTACTCCAGAAAAAGCGTTGGAACGAACCAATAAGTAAAAATGCTGCAGCAATCACCAATGCTAAACGCTGCCACTCACACAGAAGGTCAGCAAATGAAACAAATGGAATTCCTCTGGAACCTCTTGTTGAAAACAGATTAAAAACAGATTTAATGTAACCACAAAAAGTTAAGCGCTTTCACTCGTAAATACGAGCTTCATCAGAACAATTGTTTAGCGTTGGTGATTGCTGCAGCATTTTTACTTATTGTTCTTTTACTAAATAAGGAAAACTGAATCTAGTCAAATCTGGTTACCATCTTATAGTCATACTTTTGAAATTTTGTAGTTGAGAAAACTTCATCAGGGTAAGTTATGGCACAGGCTCAGCTGACATCTTTATGTTGTTTTGTTAGTGTTGCCTTCAATAGTTCATACAGCTATTTCCTCCCTTAATTCAATTTATTACATAGCTATAGAATTTGCCTAAGACAGAGGAAAAATATGCCAACTGCTTTGCTGTTACAATAACAGAAAAAAGAAAAGATACATTTCATCTCAAGATACAGTTAGAGAGTCTAAAGCCTACACATTTTTTTCTGTGTAGGCATTGCTTACATGGCCACAAACATTTTTAGATTCAGTAAGTGCTGCTGAGTGGCGCGCATGCATGCTCCATCATGGAAACTTCCGTGGTATGCAAATCACCTCATGAGCAGGTGAATGTCATGCAAATGAGGCAGGTAGAGTGATTCAGCAAGCAGATAGGTATCTCTTTACACCCCATGTCAGTGTCTGTAGAGTATACGGAAAAATTCCATGTACAGGAGTGTAGACAGACAAAAGAGTTTGTAAAATGTAGATATTTGGAGAGCAATGTCATACCACATACACATATAAGTGAAACTATCATCCTGTATGCCAGAAAAATTAAAGGAAATTAAATAAATTATTATTTTTTTTAATAATCTGGCCATGTTTGCACAGCATGCTGCAGTGCACAAACATGCTTTATAGAAAAAAGAAATGAAAAAAAAACAAATTAATTAGTAAGTGACAAAAATGTATTAGAGGACTGTCTGTGGAGTCGCTACAATGGTGTATTGATGCTGTTGCTAACATGGTTGAGCTCTGAAGCATGTAGTTTCCAGACTGTGAGCATGTATACCTATGCAAAGGCGGTAGAGGTATTGAATAGCAGAAAGGAGTAATCATGTCCACATATACCCTTTGTGTAGGCTTAGATCCATGTTGTTGTTTACACAGGAGGTAGCTGTCACAAGGGTGGGGGGTGCTGCTGACTTCTAAGCTCATTTCAGCTTAGGTGCATGTGTTTGTGCAGTGTGCTGCCTGGCTGAATGTGTCCCTACCACTAATTTCTAAGTTTTGTTTACCTACCATGCGCATGTTTGCATGTTGTGCCACCATGCTGAGCATGTTTAAAAGCAAATATGTATTTAATTAGTTTTGACCCTTGTTTAAGCTAAAATAATGTCATTAAATGATGTTAATTATATTGTAGGCAGGTGAAATGCATTATAGTTACCCAATCACACATTCTGCTCCTACAGCAGAGCTCTATAAAGTATGCATACACCCTACATTCTAATTTTTACCCACTACCATTGGAGTACAGACTTGGCAATTTTAACTGAGAGAATACTAGGGGCTGCTGTAGGTCTGCTGCACCTGTATGTTCTAGTTGCTGAAGGCAATGTTGCTGCTGCTGCTGACAATAGGCCTAGCCATAGAAGGAGAAGAATGTTCAGGCCCAGGGTAACTTTCCAGGAGCTACATGAGCTGGAGATTGTAGAGTGCTACAGGGTGGAAAGGAACAAACTACAAGCACTCACTGATCTCTACCACCCTCAACTCAGCCCCAGAGCCAACAGAAGGGAACCCACCTCAGAGGAAACAAAGGTATGTGTAGCCCTCAGGATACTAGCTACAGGTACTTTCCAAAGACCAACTGTGGATATGATGGGAGTCTCACAGACATCAGTATCCAGGATACTCCATCAGTTCCAGGATGCCGTGGTAACACATACTAGTGAGCACATTTTTTCCCCTTACCACTGAGGTGAGGGGCAGCAATATGCAACACTTCTACCATGTAGCACACTTCCCTGAAGTAATGAGTGCCAAAATTTGCATTCATGTACACATCACGGCACCACGCGGTGAGGAGGGTAGAATCTTCATCAACTGCAAGGGGTACCACTCCATCAACTGCCAGGTCATGTGCAATGCCCAGGGGATTATCATGAATGTATGTACTGGCAGCCCTGGCAGTTTTCATAACTCCCATATCTGTCACGCATCACAGATGTACCAGATGTTTGCTAGGGGGACATCCAATACAACTATTTACTGGGGGATGCTGGCTATTCCCTTGAACTGTGGATGATGACACCCATCAGAAATGCACACACAATCACTGACGAATGCCATAATGAGGCACATACACAAACTAGGAACATCACAGAGTGTGTGTTTGGGCTTCTGAGATCATGGTTCCAATGCCTCAATATATTTGGTGAAGCCCTGCAATACTCTCCGGCCACATGTGCACATATGTTCAGAGTATGTGCTATGCTACACAATATAATCCTGTGAAAACAGCTGCAGCAGATCAGCAAAGGGAAGTGATACACAGCTCCCCACCACTGCCTATGTCACCACAGCCACAGTCACAGAAGGGCTCAGAAGAACAATCCCCAATGATGTCCCTTTATTCAGATGTAGGCATGCCCACTATGTCCTGGCTTTGGCTAAGAGGCAACACATAGCACATTCACTGACAAACTACGGGCCTAAGGACTGACACCTTACTTCTACTCATATATATATATATATATATATATATATATATATATATATATATATATATGTATATTAAAATTGATGCCAGACAACCCATAAAACCTGTAGCTATCCATGTATTGGACATGTACTGCTTGTGTCAGACAGTGTCAGCCCTGAACTACAGTCCTGTCGACTGCTACATTTGCAAGGTAAGTCCCTAGCCTACACACTACTTGTAAGGATTATTATAATATGCTTTTGTATGTATGGATTTGCTGCATTTATGCAAATAAATATAGTGGGCTATTTGGACACTAACATTTGCATTGGACTACAGTTACTCAGTCCACTAGTATGTGTACCTTAATATTCACCTAGGCATCATGGTTGGAATATGCACTACATCAGTCATGGGAGATGTTAAACAGTGGGATCACATAATAGTTGGACTACTGTGTATCCCAGCAGAACATGTGGTCTTGCTCCCCCACACCTAATACAGCAGTTTCCCCATATAACCACTTTAACAATAAGCCATCAATGATATATGAGCAGTCCAGGCAAACTCAGGGCACTAACATAGAAATTGAACACACATGTTATATCTCACATAATTCAGGAATAACAATGTACATATGTATGCTGTTGATTGTGTGATGAATGACTACTGTTTGGCTGGCAGCTTGTGTGTCTCAGTGGACAAGGGTATTTAGCATGAATGATACCGTTGATGGTTCAGACCTGGAGACATCCACATGCTTTGCATGTGAGTTATTATTACATTGGTATTGTCACAGACTGTCTGTGTGTGGTGTAACTTGATGAACCTCTGTCACATATTAATTACATCAGACAGTTAGAGAATGACATGGAAATTTTGAGTGAAGTGCAGTACTGCAGAAACAGGGACAGATGTCACTATTCGTTGCACACAGAATCCCGGACTAGAGTGCAGGTAGGTGTGGCATGGAGTCACTTTATAAGTACTGACAATCCCATTGGGCATGACAATACACTTAGTTAAACTGAGCACAATCCTATTGTACCTTGATCAAAATTACCTGTTATGTATAGATATGTCTATACATACATACACATATGCCTTTGACTTTCAGTGGTTGCTGAGATGTGTGGATGCATTAAGTGTTGTAGAACCTAAACAGACAGGTCTGTGCTGTAACCCCCCACACTGTCATTGTCATTCTGAATGTGGCACACATCACACCTATCACTGTGTACAAAGGCACCCTTGCTATGTCACTAGACAGGCATATCTTACAACTGTAGAAGCCACAACAGGTTCCATGATACTGCAATACACATTGCAGATAACATGTCCTGTGGAGTCTATGTCAAAACCGTACATATGCAGCTTGTCACATAAATGCTTTGTAGGAGATGTGTATGGCTGCCATACAGGGAGGTGTCAGATCCCACTGTGTACCTCCTGTGAATCCATGACAGGACTAACACATGTCTTAACCATCCTACACACCTACACCATCACTGGGATATACATAGTACATGCTGAAGAGGCAGGCATGTAACACAAACAGTATACGCTATATGTAACAGCCCCCCCCCGCCATGCATGTGAAGCACACATCTGCTATGACACACATTATGTTCAGGTTACACCATGGGATGCAGAAAAAGACAATCATATCTTTTGTACGACAAATGTCTATACTGGACACAGGAAATGTGTAGATGGGTCATCCCCAACACCACAGCTTGTAGATGTGTTAGCTCCAACAGCCCTGGTGACACTTATCAAGTGTATCAGACCTTTTCACAGATTAGGGATGCATGAGTATGCTGAATGATGCCATTGCCTTGTTAGCCTGTTATATACATATGGACATATGGAGCCATTCAGCTATAGTGCTGTACCTTGCTGAGGACATATTTCTTCTGTGCTGACATTCTATCCTGTGCTCTGATGTCTATGGCTTTATTACTGCTACGTATCCATAGATGACCCCAACATAATTCTGAAACAGAAACATAAACAGGTCCATAACACACCTTTCTTTTTGTAAGTATACAGCCATTACAACATCATACAACATAAGGTACACATGATTATGTGTATCCCTAACCTCTTGTCCCTGTTACTTGGAGGTGACATTCACCCTAACCCAGGCACAACCCCCCCCAAAGTAAAACCTCCACACAGTACACCACTCCCTACTGCTATATCCCAGCTAAACACACCTCTATATATTCTATTAACATGAGAACCATACTTAATAAAACAACTGAATTCCACTCCTGGATATCTGTTCACTCCCCAGACTTAATAGCTCTCTGTGAACCTTGATTAAAGCCCCATATTCCAGACAAATATACCCCCCTCCCAGCTACAGCATCTTAAAACTTGATAGAATCCATAAAACAGGTGATGGCATTGCTATTATGTTCTCTGACCAACTTACCCTTGCCCCTCTATCACCTCTTCCCCTGCTTCACCTGTAGAAATTCTTGTAGCTAACTGTAAATGGAATACTCACACCTCAGTAATTATAGCTGTAATCTACATCCTACCTGGTGATAACATTGCAGTACTGGAAAGTATACTTTTCTTACTCCCACTGACCTTCCCAATGAAACTATACTCCTTGGAGATGTCAGCATCAACTGGTTAACTCTCTCCTCTGAATCTCCCTCTATTAATGTATACAGCTTTACACGACTAATATCAACACCCACTTATATCTCTAAATCCACTGATCATTCATCTCCCCTAGACTGGATCCTAGTAACACATCCTCAAAAGTATAATTTCCCTGAAATCCTACCAGATACCGTTAGTGACCACTGCCCTATTAAAGTTCTTCATTATTCTCCTCACATGTAAAACCTCACAACATCAAAGCATGTTGAAAATTAAACAACTTTGACTAAAAGAAACTAAACAGTCAGCTATCAACTGATCATTTCTTACACACTTACCCCTTGATAATGCAGTAATGGAATTTAACAAAATATTCCTTAATATACTTAACTCCCTAGCCCCCATGTGTAATATTAGAAAAAAATCAATCATATCCCCTTGGCTCACAAACACCACCCACACTCTAATGTCTCAGAGGGACAAATCCTGGAAGCTCTGGACTAAAACCAAACTCCGCTCCCATCTTCAACAGTATAGACACTTACGCAACCTTACTAAAAAAGCTGTAACCAACGATAAGAGAAACTATTGCGACAACCATCCTGACACACACCTAAACAACCCAAAGAAATTCTGGCATACAATTCACAATATTCCTTCATCCTGGTAATCCCTCCTCTCCCCAAATTAGCTCTAAAAACACTCCTCTCCAAACTGCTACTAATTTTAACTCTTATTTTATAGACTCCATCAGTAAACTAATCAACCATCCTATCTCAAACTCTTACTCTACTTCAACCTATCAACACACCAAAAATGTCCAACACCTCCCCTGCCTTCATCCTGAAAACTGTATTGACTAACTATATTAAATCTCTACTTCTAAAACTTAAGCAATGCTTCCCCTCTATAGATGATCACCCTCCACTCTTTCTTCAGAAAGCTGCAAACTTCATAGGCCTACCCATCTCCATTCTAAGTAACTGATCTGTCTCTGAGGCTAAAGCCACAGAAAATTGGAAAAACTTCTTCACCCTACCCATCCATAAAGGTGGCAGTTCCACTGAATTATCCAGCTTTAGGCCCATAGCAATTCTATCTTCCCTCTCAAAGATCCTGCGAAAATGTGTTCACAAACTAATTCTACTGTACCTTATACAAGAAAATCTAATCACTCCCACTCAGCATGGATTTCGCCCTAGTCAAAGTACCTCTACTGCCCTCATCTCCTTTATCAACATGACATCATCTCTCAAGGTAGAGACCAGAACAAACTTGTCTCCTGTCTCTTTCTTGACCTCTCAAAAGTGTTTGACACTATCTCTCACACTCTCCTCTTAAATAAACTCTCTGAACTTAACCTATCTACCTCTACTATCTCTTGGTTCTCTAAGCTACCTTAGCAATCACTCTCAATCTGTGGTATGGCTTTCTGCTATCTCCCCAGACCTCCCTATGGAAATAGGAGTTCCTCAAGGTTCAATACTATGTCCACTACTTTTTAGTATTTTTACCAATCAGTTATCTACCTCCACTCTTCAGTCTTCTCTGGTACAGTATGCTGACTCCACAGTCATCACCATCGCTGATACCATCTCTGATCTGCATATTACAAATCAGAATTCCTTTTTGTCTATTAAAAAATGGCTCAACCAAAGCCAACTAATTTTAAACCCTAAGAAGACTAAACTCTTGCTTTTTGTCCCAAAAAACTATGTATCATCTAAAACCATTTTTCTCTGTCTCTTCCCACATTAACACACTTATTACGGTCGATACACCAAACTAGTTGGCATTATTATTGATGATTAGCTAAAATTTGAGCATGTAAAAAAAAAAAAAAAAAAAACACCAAAAACCAGGACTGCTTTACAGGAACAAATTTTTTTTTGTCTAGTGATGCCAGTATTGCTCTGTCTCACGTCTATCTACTACCAACCTTTCTCTATGGCTCTCAAATACTCGTTGACTTACAGTTCCCTCTCCTCTCTAAATTAGAAACCACCTACAACAAGATTGTGAAATTTGCTGCTGAATTCCCTTACTTTTTTCATCACTGCTTGGCTCTCGGAAAACTTACCTGGTTAGAGCTTCCCCATTACCTTCTTCTCTCTCAGCTTCAGATAATTCACTCTATACTGCACCAGGCATCTTTCTGTCCCAGCATTTCCTCTATTATCTCCTCCTACTCTTCATCTAGAACACTTAGAAGCTCTGATCAACATTTCCTTGCTATATATAAGCCTAAGATCAACTTTGGCAAAAACCTCTATAGCTATTCACCAGATGATAACTGGAATAAACTTTGACCTGACATTAGAATTATTAAATCCAAATATAACTTCACGATTGCATTAAAAACATCTACGCAATATTAGACTATGTCAGTGTAATCATCCCCCAGATTGATCTTACTTCTCTCTGTCTAACCTGTCTCCCTCTCCGCTCCCTCACCTGTATCACCCTACTTCCTTCTCTCCCACCTTAACTGACTGTATTACTCCTACTTCACCCATCTTACTCTACCTTGTACCTGCATTTTGCTATTCATATAATCACATAAAATTGGTCCTAATATTTTTTTTTCTGTCTCACTGCTTCTTTGCAGGAGAACTGAAGATTATTTTTTCATTTGTTTAATCTTTCACTCTGTACTTTAATTAGTCTCTATATCTCTGATTCTTAGACTCTATTAACAATTTCATACCATATTTCTAATATGTACAGTTTTCCTTAAATTGTCAATCTTGTTTTATTTATATATTAGTTATATCTTTTTGTAGTTATGCATTGTAATGTCTATGTATTTGTGGAGCATTTCTCGCCAGGTCTCCACTGAAAAAGGGCTTTGGCTCAGCTGGACCAACCCGGTCAACAAATGTCAAATAAATAAATAAATAAATGTGGCTTACTCATTACAAATGCCAGCATACAGTATCTATCAATAACCACTACAAGAGGCATGGCAAAATAATGCATTGCACAAGTACATGTTAATTTATATAGTCACCCTGTGCATCAGACACATAGTTTAATTTCCTTGCATTGATGATGAGGATGCAGGGATGTGGCGCAGGTATCATTATTTGCACATGGTATCGTGTGGGGGTCCAGAAGGCCTATGCTGACCTAAAAGGTTGACAGCACATGTGTGAGTCAGGAATGGAGCAAGAAAATGTGTGTGTCTGTAGGTGACCTGCATTTGACAGTGGTGTGTACACAGTCAAGCTCAGTGCTAGCCCTACATGTGTGTATGTTGGACAGCTTTGAACCATGCATGGTATAGCTGACAGTTCACCTTCTCTCGTCCTGAACATGGGAAAAGGCTCTGCCAGCAGTTGCACTGACACCTCCACTCCCAAGGTCAGAAGTGCTGCTAGCACCTGAGGGTGACTGCTGTCTGCTTGGACCATGTCCTCCATGAAAACACCCAGGACCATGAGCCTGTGGCCTGTCATGTCTTAGTGTGGACAGCACACTCCCCTCTGTAGTATTGGATGCACTGCCACTATGGGAGCGTGACTGTGCACGACCACATGGACTCTCAGAAAATGGGGCTACTGACCTACATCCAGAAGGCTGATGCTCAACTCCAACCACATGCTCCAGCACAGACACTGTGCATTCCAAGACAGACAATGTCTCAGCCCACCTTCTGTCCACTGCATCAGTGAACTGATCCAAGGTGTCATGAATGCGGTGAAGCCAGTCACAGATGTAAGATGTGCATCCATAACTCTGAGCATACATCTGGAGTTCTTTTCAGAATGTTTCTGTGCCTCCATGATGGCCCAAAACATACACCAAATTAACCATGATGTGACACCTGCAACAGGTGGTGGAAGGACAGCAGGCCTCCTACGAGCACCCCTATCAATCCACCTGTGTGGAGCCTTGTCAGCGCTCTGGCTATGGCCAGTGTCTGTACTCACTGCAGTCATAGTTGCCACACTTTTCTGTTTAATGTCCCCAACCTCTGACTGTCCAATATCTGTGGCCTGTGTGGACTGAGTATGTGTAGGCATACTGACTGTGTGAAGTGACAATGAGGGCAGAGAAGTGATGTTAACCACTGAGAAATATTCAGCCCATGAAACTCCAACATGTGTCACACTGTGGCCACCATCATCATCAGAGTCTGAAGAGACACTGACATCAGGTTGTGTAGGGGACAGAGACCAACCCTCCTGGCCACCTCTGATAAGAGAGGAAAAAGCAATACATTAATACCTACACTGTTATGCTCTGCAGTACTATGTTGCAATACATGTACAGCTCTATACACTGTTGGCACTATTACAGACCTATTGAAACCCCATCCTCATATAGAAGGACAAGAGGACATTACTATTCTCACAAACAGCTGTAGTTACTTGTAAATGAAAGCTCTTCATACAGCAATCCCTTCAGCTAAAATGAGATACACTGCTCACACTTGTGAAGATTTTGCACAGTTGACACATATGGCAATCTGCAATATCCTGAAATTACTGTCACATCTATCAGTGTGGTGACACCTACAAGGCATATGTATGACTGTAATGTGTACAATCATAAAATATCTATGAAGTTGGTAATCATGCTGACAGTACTGCACTTCAGGCAGCAGGCCTAGGATGACATGTTAGGGATTACATTATTGTAAACCTACATCTATAACAAAGCAGTGCCATGCATACCAGAAGCAGGACCACGGCCTTGTCCGATACCTGAAAGACCCATGCAAAGTAGAGGGAGAGGTAATGTCAGTACCACCACATGTTGCACCACAACAAGGTAATACATCCATATATCTCACATTTACAGTAGCTACTATGTTAATCATTGTATTGGTCAACATCTTTGCACGAGAGTCAAACTGCAGTTAAACCCTCCCCCACAAAGAACACAGACCTGACATTCACATAAATGTACGTACACCCTGACACACTGAATGCTACAGTAATCCAATGTTGATCAAATTAGCTTACCTACATGCTCCTCTGCCATGGAAACTGTGGCATCCACATCCACTATGTACAGTGTGACAGATGCATGGGAGCTGTCATGTGTGCCTATGTTCACCAGAAATTCCTCAGTGGCTGAGAGCGTTTTTTTCTGCTGCAGGGCCTCCACCAATGATGCCACAATCCCTGGCTCCATCTGCTGTTTTTCTGTGTGCAATATTGATCCTGTCTATTGTGTGGTGTCAAATCTGCTCATATGTCCTGTTCTAATGACCTGTAGCCTTCACATTATGGACAAGGTAGGTCCACAATGCTGCCTGCTGTACCCTGTTTTGCCTTCTCCTTGAGAGTAGGAGTTCATGGTGTTGTCGGAGGCCTTCAAGTTTAATCTTATTCTCCACATCCATGAAAGGTGCATGGCGTCTTGGGTATATATGTCTTAAAACACAACAGAATGGGAACACATGACAGGATCACTTACGTGGACGTACACTATGTAGAGATACAGCAAGAACAGAATGGCTGGCAGTATTCACTGCTTGATCTCACATGTCATATTCCACAGTGTGCTAACATACTAAGTGTGTGGATACAACAAAGATGCTAGAGATAGTTAGCTATTCCTGTGCATGCCATGACAGATACTGCTGTTAGATCATGCACCCAACACTGGAGTCTACTGTAGTGTGTCCCCCAGGAAAATTCCCCCGATAATATGACAAAACAACAGTGCTAAACAAATAGTGGTTTTACAACCACTATAAAGGGGCAGTCCCAAGAGACCAGTGTGCCATATTGACCAAAAGTATTACACCCTTGATGTATTGTATGTCTTCTGTAGGTGTAACACATCTGGATATCAATGACATGTCATTATCACAGTTGTAAGAAAGGCTTAATGCTGTGATCCCTATTCCCTGTAAGTATATTCAGACATCTGCATCCTGTTGTAATCAAATTGTTATATATCTGCTGGAGTGCAAATCTCCTCTGTTGATATGTGGTGAAATTCATGTTTTTGCAAATGCATGCTCTGTGTGCAGAAAGTCTCATTCAGAATGGTTCCCCACAGCCAGCATGTTTGCCATTTAACATGCTTCTCATTAACAGGTAATTGCCTCTTAACCAATCTGTGGTTCTGATATGCTAATTGCAGCCAATACAGTTGATTTGCATTATTATCAGCCAATAACATGCAACCACTGTACAAGATATAAGGCCTCCATTTAGAATACAAGCCCTTTCTGATATGTTGTGCTGGACCTTACTGTGATGAGGAGACTATGTAATCGCAGAGGGTAGGTTTGTAGCAGATACTATTACATAGAGATGTGTGTACTACAGGCTGAAGCTGCTGCTGCTGCAGGTAATAGGCCTATGCAGAGAATGTGAACACCTTGGAGGACAACAAGCTATAGGAGTAACTATGGCAGCTGTGTCAGCCTTGTAGTAGAGGCAGCGCTAGAGTGAAGGTATACATTCCATTCCAGTTAAGGCATGTGTTTAAGGTAATATTTTAGGCAACTGTATCATCCACAGAGTACTAGGCTATGTGTTTATTGTGTCTTGAGCAAAATAGGGGATAAATATAACATTATGTCCACCGTTTGTGCAACTGTCAGGCCATGTGTTACAGTTTGGTACTCATTTGGAGCATGTATGCTGGCAGTCCTTGTCACAAGCAGGGGCTTCATTTGTGTATATTAGTTGTGCATCTGTGCTAATCTATACTGTTAGTTTGAAAGGACTGTGTACTGCACTCTGATATTAGTGGGCATCATTTGCATTACCTGAGTTTAAATCATCTGTGAATGCATATAAATGCATGATGTGACACTTTATGCAATTATAGTTTTGTCATAGGGATATGTGAAGTGTGTTCCTACCTGTGGGGTTGTGACTTCCAACAGTGACAATCAGACATTTCATTTGTAATGCACTGTGTGGATAAAGAGTGCATGACTCATTAATTAATTGCTGGCTTCACAATAATGTTATTTAAATGCTACACACCACTGGATTTGAACCCAGGACTGTGTGTGATAAAATGTACTGTTTGCAAGGCATTTAACTGGCTGAGCTACCAAGACTGTTGCAGTATGTGCTTTTGCAAGAAGTAAATACACATGTGCAGACTGTTACATATTCTTTTTTACAGCCATCATTATGTGCATGGCTTAATATGGATGTGATTCTGCAGCAGGGTCCCTGATGTGCATGTTTTTTGCCAGTAATGTCTTAGCAGGTATACTTGTAAATGTTGCTGATGAAAGGGGACATTTACCTGCTATTAGAGAACTCACTTATATCCATTCTTGTGTATTTGGCTTTCTAGTGGTGTACTCTTGCACCAGACTCCAAGGTGCACTCCCAACATTTCCATTTATCTTTAAGCAAGTTTGCATGATGCAGCACAAGGTGCAGTACCGCTAAAACACGCTTAATGACCGTAACTTGCAATTATTATGTTTTGCTTAAACCACCTGTTTTAATTAACAGCTTTGTGGTATGGCAGCTTAATGCAGTTGTCTGCAGGTGCGATGGTCTTGGGTTCAAAATAGGGGAAAGGTGTTTATTTTGACCCATTGTGTCACCCTAAAAAATATAAAGAAAAGAAAAGTAGGGAGATAGGAAAGTGGTGAAATGGGGTGCAAGTATGAGGGAAAGACATAGTGAAAGACAGGTCAGGAAGGGTGTAGGGAAGAACCATAGATATCCATTTCTTATACAGCAAAAAATGTGCACTTTGACAGATTTTGTAGATGACTTTGGACTATCACCCCCTAAGAGAGTGGTGACGACAACGTAATTGCGTTGTTAAGGCAACTGGCACAAATTATGTGTGTCCAGTGGAAACATGTGAAATGGAGTGCTATGTATGAAACAATATTTTTTATAGGACAGATGCTAATTTTTTTTTAAGGTAAGGTTGGAATGTTGGGGAAGGGACATAGGTATGTGTGGGGAGGTAAGTTGGGTAGATTAGGAAACGTTTGCAGACAGAAAAGACAGCAGACAGGGGTGGTGTGTGACACAAGAAGGGGGTGAACACCTTGAATGGGGAGGGTGTTGAGGAATCTCAGTCCAATTTGCCTCCACAAGGTAGCAGCGTGACACACATCCCCACCCATGGGAATGTCGGCACTGCTGTGTCGCTGCCCCGAGGGTGGCAGTGTTGGAGGTTGGATTCAGGAGTGAACCTGCCCCAACTAGGGTGGACTGCATACCTTCCATCCAATGCAGGTGTTGTCCAAACCCAAGTGTGATCATCCCATACATTAAACCTGGCAGTTCATCATGGGTGACAACTGCCCCTCCACCACCACTCTCAGAGGGGGGCCGTGCCCCTTCCCATGGGGTGGTACTATCCAATGCTGCAGGTAGTGCAAGGGAAGTAGAGGGGGCACCACCAGGCTGGGCTCAAGTGTGCAGGTACTTGGTGCCACGGCCGGAGGAGGTAAGGTGGGTGGATCATGATTGGCTGACCTTGACTCGCTGTAATAAAGTAGAACAATAAGTTAAGGTTAGTAATAACCAAATCAATGTTAGTATTAATAGAATGCAACATAATATTTTTTAATCCAAATACATATTAAGGTATAATATGTGTCACAAAACATTAAGTAACATAACATTCAGTATGTTAACAGCAAGCCAGTATGAATTAAACTATAAGGCCAACAAAACAGTTAGTTTAACAAAATATGTTAATATTGAATAATAATAATGAACAACAATAATAAATTAAATTTTAAGAGGCACGTTTGTATACATTAAGTAAACTAGACAGCCATCATGCCTTAGTTATCAGGCATGGGAGTAGAAGCCAACAGCTGTGACTGCAGGGGACATCTGCAAATAATGTAACAATTGACTGCAACAACTTAGAGCAGACATGCAATGACTTCAGCCTTATTGCAAATATTAAGACAGATTTATTTAGGAAACCACAATGCTGCTTAACACTTTATTTATATTGCTGATAATTCTCTGTGAAATCTTCACACACTATCTGCTCATAAAGTGGGCTACCTCAGCCATATACCTTTTGTTCCTGGAGTGGAAGAAAATGTGAGCATTATGTGACTGAAATTGGCCTGGAGACAACCTTAAACCATATTATGAGTTGTGCAACACATTTTACAGGACATCCCTTTTGCCATCTAAAATTATTACAGTATTACACTTGACTGTAGTGGCAGTAGAACACACATGCAATGAATGCAGCCATGCTGCAAATATCAACACAGATTTATTTAGGAATCCACAATGCTGCTTAACACTTTATTGCTATGGCTGATAATTCTCTTTGAAATCTTCATACACTATCTGATCATACAGTAGCTACCTCACCCATAAAGCTTTTGTTCCTGGAGTGGAAGAAAATGAGAGCATTATGTGAATAAAATTGGCCTGGATACAGCCTTAAACCATGCTATGACTCAATCAATACATTTTCAGGCCATTAGTTTTGCATTCTACAGCTATTACAGTTTTACACTTGACTGCAGCAACCTTACCATAGACATGCAATGCATACCGCTCTAGTGCAATTACGTTATGACACCACAACCCTGCTTTAAACCTTTTTGCTTACTGTTATTGGTATTGTTTATGTTTTTATTGCAATACAGTTGTTACTGTTTATTTATTGCACTACAGTTCTAGTTGCCCATTTATTGCACTACAATTTTTATTTTTTATTTTTTATTGCAGTACTTTTTTTATTCTTTATTGCTTATTGCACTACAGTTAGCATAATATATCTGTACTTACCACACTCATGACACAACCTGGCCAGGGTCATGGCATGGGACTGAATATTGCTAGTCCTCTTGGCAGCAGCTGTTAGGAGAGATGCACACCATTATGCATACCAGTTTTGCATACATTCAGCTTTCATTTTGGTAAAAAAGTGGAAAAAATACTTGCATATTTATGAAGCATGCCCAGCCCTAGTGTCTTGGACCCAGTTGTCCAATGTTCCACTCTTTCTCTGCTTCAGGTTGTCATTGTGGTGATGACATTGCTCACCAGTGTGGGGGATACCAGTAGCACTGGTAAGATCCCTGGCAACCAATCTCAGGCCTCAGCCTTACATTCTGAGCCCAGGTAACCACTCTGCAGCATCCTAGGTTCATAACTACATATGAGGAGGCCAACAAAATCCCTTGACACCTGCTCAACCCATCATTGTGCCCGAAAGCACACACCCTCTCCAACACCACCTGGCATATCAGCAGATAAGCAGACTCCAACAAATGGTGCAGAATTCCCACCTATTGGCCTTAGGATAGACTGTTTTCACACCCTTACACATCATTTAGCAACATTTAATAAAGCACTGTGATGCTTAACAATGCGCAAACTAGCTGAACATTGCAAACACTTGCACAACTATGGTTTTAGTGAAGCTTAGCAATGTGCAAAAAAATATTAGCTGTTAACCACACCTAAGCAGTGCTTTGCACTGTGCAGCTCTCCCAAATGTAAAAATATCGATTTTAATTTAAAAGACATTTTATATTGCATCAAATAAATGATATGTGTGCTAGAGACTCAAACCCAGGACCTACAAAGCTTTAGACCATCACTTTACCCATTTAGCTGCTTGGATAGTATATAAAGTAGTATACCTTCACATAAACTGCTAAGCAATCACTTAAATTGGCTTAAACATAAACAGACATTCATAATTATTTACATCTGGTTTCTATATTTTGATGTCTGGCAGGTGTCAGCTGTCTAGGTATAAGATCAGCTTGGCATTGTTGTGCTCTGCTCAGTGCCGCACAAACAGACAATAAAAAATAAATAAAAAAACAGATGTGATAATTAATTACATCTGATTTCTATACTTAGATATTTGGCAGGTGTTAGCTGTTTGTGTGTAAGCACAGCTTGCCACTGCTGTGCTATGCGCCACACCACACAAATTGACATTAAAAAAACATAATTTATAAATTTAAAACACAAACTATTAATACACAGCAGATTTCAACAGTAAACAGAGCATTACAAAAAGCATCACTATGTGCATGGATTCTCTACACTCTACATGGATTCAATATCCTTGATACTATGCTCTCACTCTGCAGCATGTAATGATTAATATGCATGGCATGCTGCCAAGGAGGAACCATGGCCATGTACATGGGTACATTCCATGTAGGCTCTACACTGAGCCTACACAGATTTTATTAAATCCTGAGGGATGTGTCTGAGGTTATCATTTAATTTTCTGCTAACTGTGGGAGTTACATAAGAGGTCTATCAGCACTGGCACATGATTAGCAGAAACCCATGTTTAAACAAACTGTTGGAAAATCACCTCAATATGCATAAACAGCACTAGTTTCAGTTCTAAAACCGTCTGTAGTACACATTATATTGATACCAACCTCCTTCCTGGATATACATGTGCCCATTCCATGCAATTACTGTAACTGCTGTCTCCTGGAAACAAAACAAATATGTTTATCCATTCAGATAAATAACAGTTTGTATAATAAGCAGCTGTACAACTGCACTAATATTTTTCTTGTATATGTGGCATTTATTTTGGAAAAACTACAAAGAAGCACAAAAGTAGAAATTTAGGGCATTACAGAAATACTGTAAATGCTGTTAATAATAATACACTGACTAAACAAATTGCTGAATAAGACCATGAAAACACATTTCAATTCTGCATATTAGATATTCTAGGCATCCCATTCAATGGAAATGATAAGAAAGCCACTTATTAGAATTAAGAACCATGTAGAAAATTAGGTTATTTGATTCTGATCTGGTTTAAGTTACATGTTTAGTCTGAATTAATTTCTTCAAGGTGAGAAAATGATGGTTTAGTAATTAATTGATTATAGGGCATGAGTAGTGCATTGTACAAATTATTGGGCATATATAAGCTATGACCTTTTTATTTTTTCCACTCCCCTGATGCATTCAACTCGACCCAATATCCCTACTATAATTACACATTTGGCTCATTTTTTCCTTCTAAGAGAGATGACCAGGCCCATGGTGTGTACTCACTACCCCCCAAACATACTATGCAAGATCCATTGGGCTCCAAATGTGCTCACCACCTTCATAGTGCATATTGAAGAATGGGCCTATCATCTCCCTTGGGTGAGAGTTGAAGAAGCCCATTCTTTCCCCTCTCTGAGAAGGGACAGTTAGTCAATACTGGCAAAATGGTGAAGGTCAGTCAAGTGGACCAAATTTCTTCTTCTGTAGAGGTCCCTAATCCTGACTGATGCTGTCTTGTGATCCTCATTAGCTGTCCTGACCACTGAGATATACACAATTATCTCTTTAAATGCATTGTCCCATAGCTAATACTGTGCAAGGTATCACTAAGGAAATATTTGCTCTGTAGGTACGAACTAAACAGATGCAATGCCTAATCTACCGTAAGTGGCAGACCAGTCTTGTCTCCACACTTACTGACTCCAGCATCTGAGGCATTCATTGAACTCATTCCCAGCAGTACAACTCTTTTGAGTGTGTACTTTTCATTTCCAGTGGGTGTGGCTTGAGACTATAAATGATGATATTATCACCTTACAGTTCAAATATTCATATCTCTGGAACCATAAGTGTTGCCAGAAAACTGTAAAAGGCAAAATATTCAGAATAAATAAATCTTTACATTAGTGGCATTAATTCAGTCTGATGCTTTTAAACTGGATTTTATAAGCCACAATAAAGGCAGTGAATATAAGTTTTGTAATGTTGTATAAGCAGCTCATGATATCTTGGTAAACACACAAGCAAGACACATACTGCCAGCAGGATTTTCTTCATACAGCTGAAAGCTTTCATATGAAGCTATGCAGTTCTATCTGTGTACCAGAACATTGAGATATTTAGAGAAATATGAACAGTATTACAATGCAAATAAACAGTATACAAATAGTACTCAATATCTCTTTAACTGCATTAGACAGAGGACAAATATCAATACAGTTGCATTTGCCATCATGTGTGCTTTAAGATGAAATCTTCTGATACCTTGTATGTAGCATGGCTTTGGAATTATAATACAAATATGAACAAGCAATATTTGACACCTTGAGGCGTCGGTAGGAGGAAACTGCAGAAATGCCTGGAGATACACTCGGTTGCAATGAGTTAATACAGGTCTACTGGGACACTCTCAAGGCTTTCTTCTTATGTACAAAATAAATAAAAGACAGCATAAAAAAGCAAAACCGTTTAATCAATTAAGTCTGAAGAAGTCTGTATCAAGGACAAAAGCACTTACTAATAATGCTTTATAGTTAATTGATTAAACTTTTTTTTTATGCAGTCTTATTTGTTTTGGTTTTCAGTTAAACTGGTTTTACTGTTGTTTTTTGTTGTTTCTTCCTATGTACCACAGGACAGTGGATGATGTGACCTTCTTATACAATGACTGGTATCATGAGCTAAGATAGTTCATTTGAAAAGTGTCTGCTTTGACACAGGTTGTCCCTTCTTCTTACCTTCACAAGAAATGAACAACTGATCAGAAGCTCTGAAAGATTGTGTTCTGTCAAGATACTACCCACATTATCTATGGACATCAAAGGTATGAAATATCCTTTCTCCCTCATGTTGGCATTCTAGGAAGAACAGAGGGACATGAATAGGTTGGTTTAAATGTAACTCATATCTCATTTTAGGCATAAAAGAAGGAGTAAGTCTCAAGGAAATACTGTCTCTGTGAAAAACAATTAAACATTGACACACCATAAGAGCTTGCAACTCAGATACTCTTCTTCCAGAGGTCAGAGCAACCAGTAAAACTCCATTCCATGTTAAGAACCTCAAGTCATCCAGATGGCTTGCTTCAAATGGATCAAGTGATGACTTCTTTAACATAAAATTAAAATTCCAAGAAGAAGCCCTAAGTCTTCTTGGAGATCTGTTACGCAATACCCCTATCAAAACATTTTGACATTGAAATGCTTAGAAACAGGCATATCCATGAGCTTACAAAATGACAAATCTGCAAATTAACCTAGATAGAAGAGTAAGACAGGCTGTAGGAAAGTGACTCACACAAATCTTGTAAAACCAGAGAAACAATAGTCTGCTTGGTAATATCTGATTTTCTAGTCACACACTTTCTTGCCTCCATCAGTACTTGCTGCACATTGTGTTTTTTTTTTTTCTTTATGAGGACCATAGCCTTTATTTGCAAATAGGCATACAGTCTCTTCTTCAGGTTTAGGCTGTTGTAAATCCCCAGTGGGCAAACAGAAAAAACAGTGCCATGCCCACAATTTCAATAACAAAATACTGCTCATGGCCCTCAAGACAACATGAGACAGCAAGCAGGCTCTATGGTAGGCATCAACAACAAGCTTGCCAGAGGGCATGTCAGTGGCAGTAAAACTGCATTGCACAATGGGAGTTGCCCTTATAATTGGTGTGTGTGTGTGTGTGTGTGTGTGTGTGTGTGTGTGTGTGTGTGTGTGTGTGTGTGTGTGTGTGTGTGTGTGTGTGTGTGGACCACTACCCCCTTCACATTGTCTAGGGGTCATTACCTAAACTGCATACTGGAACATAAATGTAACTTTAGCAGCATGCAAGATTTCCTCTATGCTGTAGTACACTTCTACATGTTGTAGTTACATGTACTGTATACTGAGCACAACAGTCATTACTTCTTCTGCCCTATGCACTTGGTTATTAAAGTTGTGGCCATGGTAGTGTGCACTTTTCTTTGCCCACACCTAATTCACACCAGCCATATTTCTCTGCAGCTGAATGGTGTATCCAACCAAATGTACCACAGAGAAATGTCTTGCTGCCTAGGTGCTGAACCTTTTTTCTTCATATAATTCTTTTCCGTATTCAAAGTATAAAAATCTCAAAGCTAGAGTTTTAATTTTTAACTTGTACTGCTGAATTTTTTTTTTTTTTTTGGTCGTCATCACTTTGTGCCTTTCCACGGGTGCAGTTGTATTCCTTCTTTGTGCTGACATGGACAGGTTACAGTCTTGGCTTCCTGTCCTGCTCTTGGCTTCTCTCGCACTGCTGGCTCCTAGCTGGCTCAGTGGTAATGAAATGAACAGTGCTTAAGTCTAGGATTCACTCAGGCTGTCTTCAATGATGATATAGATAGATTCCTTTTGCAGGACTATATTCAAAGTTTTTTAAATCAACTCAGTTTAAACAAGTGAGAATGATGCCAAAAAAAATGTATTTTTTTCCTTGTCAGTTATACTTCAAGGAGAAGTGTGGTAGCAGATCTATATCATTTCATGGAAGCCACAATTTGCCAAACTTAAAGCATCAAATACCATTTCAGCAAAGAATTACATCATCAAAAAGCTTTCTCAGGGGAAAAAAAACTACATGGCCACCAGACCAATTGTAACCCAAATTACATTATTTAAAACTCACTAAGGTAGGGGGCTGACCCCCACCCCCAATTATATATTCCAATTCCAAGATCGCACTACATTGGGGGAAAAAGGCAAAGTTGTTACAATGGCCAATGAACTCCCTTCTCCGGGAAAAAAATTTTGATTATGTAATCCTTTGCTGAAATGATATACAACGCTTTAAGTTTGATTAATAGACATTCAGCGAATTGGAGCTTTGATGAAATGGTAGGTACCCATGGTGGCACCCAAGGCTATTGTTGCCTCCAATACAGAGGGTATGGAGTATGTTTATGATGCTTAGACTATTGCAACTCTGCTACATCCATGGAAGACTTGAAATAAATCCAACACATGTTTGCCACGTGCTCAGATCTGCCTGAGATAATTGCACAATGTGAATCACTGACCTATCTTGTTAAGCATGTAAGTTCTATAAAAACATCTTTTGTGTATGGGATTACAATATTTATCATTTAGCAAAAACTGTGAATTATTTGACAATACAAACTGATATCACTTGGCAACACTGGATACAATAGACCCACATTTTCCTTGCATAGTGAATTATTGGATTATGATGTATTTCTAAGTATAATGTAATAGAATAAATAATACTATATAATTGCTTTGTTTGCTTTATACTGTGAAACAATCAGAGCTAATTTATACATTTACATATAATTGCACCTGTGTCACACACACTTTTATAGATTCTAGGGTTCAAATCTCCACTTAAGTTACAGCACCCAACCTATGATACATTCCAAAATTGTTTCACCAGACCAAAAAATGGCAGCCAAATTATTCTTTCAAACTTATGTACAAAATGCTATGGTATTGACTGTACTGATGAATCTTTATGGTTTAGAAGAAATTCAAAGTATTTCTGAATCAGTTTATGTAAGGAATGAAATATGAATTAACAGCATAAACATGCCCTTTATGAAATTCGCAACTATGTCTAATTGCTTTACTCACCACTGCATTAATTTACTCCAGTCACAACTGTAGTATATAACTATAAGAAAAATTTCAGGCTGAATAATATGCAGACAAAAAGTCTCTGGCATCTCGCAAAACCTATACTTATTATACTAGCAATGGCAATGCATTTTGTTGAACAATGCTTTCTTTACCTTCCTATTAATTTTTTATTAGGTGAAATCTGATAAAAACAGATCTCATGCACCTCTCATTAATTAACCCCCCAAAACATAAGATAGAAATAAATCCAAAAGAGTGCAATGGGCTAATAGAGAGCCACTCCAACCAACTTATTAGAACTGCACGATTTATTGATATCCACAAAACCAAAATCATTAACGCAATTAATACACAGTGCGCGTTTTCGTCCACGTAAAACTTGGACTTCATCAGATAATAAATAATTACACAAATTGCATCTTAAATAGCTCACGAACAACTACATTAACCAATTAACTTCTTAAAATACATTTCAAACACACTAATCAGGCTCTCTTAAAATATGCATGTGTGTCAAGGAATGAAGTCAATGTAGCATATCACAAGATAGATATTTTGTTAAAAGATATGCTATATGAAAATGTAATAGATAGTAAAACTTATGACTACTTATATGTACCGAAACCTAGAATACCAATAATTTTTGGTATTCCGAAAATACATAAAAATTTGGAAGATCCACCCCTTAGGCCTATAGTGTTCGCAGATGGCTCAAAAACACTACCATTGGCCAAATATGTCGACTTAAAAACTAAGCACATTTGTACGCAGAACAAGGTCATACTTAAGGATTCATGGGACTTGTTAAGGAACATTAGCCCTGATTTATTTTCTGATGATTTAATGTTTGTCACTATTGATATAATAGATCTCTTTTCATGTATAACTTATGAGATGGGCCTTTTAATGTTTGAGGAAATTATCTTTCAAGACAAGAAGTTACCCCAGCATGAGAAAGTTGCTATTATGGGACTTATGGATATGGTCCTCAAATACAATTTCTTGATTTTTAATGGGGAATATTTCCAACAAATACAAGGTGTCTCTATGGGTGCAGCTTGTGCTCCCACTTTTGCGAATTTAGTATTGGCACAGTGGGAAGAAAAATTCATCCTGCACTCTAAATTTAATACCTGCTGGACATTATATCGTAGATTTTTGGACGATATTGTTATTTTCTGGACAGCAGGTTATGACAAGTTTAGTGAATTTATTGAATATATTAACAGCTCCACTAATTTTCTAAAATTCACCTACAAGACTTCAACGGATATCTTACAATATCTGGATGTGGAGATATATAAGATGAATAATAATTTAGAAACTAGAATTTATAGGAAAACTACCTTTTGCAATTCCTTTCTCCACTACAATAGTGCACATCCATTACATTGTAAAAAGAATATAGTGAAAGGACAATTTGTCAGGGGTTGTCAAATGACTAGTTTAGAGTCAAATTTTGTTAATGAATGTGCACTTTTGGAGAATATGTTTAAAGATAAAGGTTATCCTGACAATTTTGTCAATAACATTAGGATGGAAGTGGAGAAAGGTAGAGGCAACAAATTTAGACCTATAAAGGGGGTTGCACCCGAATGTTTCTCTGAAAAAGATGATAAAAATAATAAAGGTATTAATGGTGAATATCAACAGGCCTTGATATTGGAATATAATGCTTCAAATTTTAAGGTCAGGGAGGTTTTTCAGAGAGAATGGGAAAGATTTTTGTCATTTGCAGATATAGATGAAGTATCAAAATTAAAGCCAAAGGTAATTTACAAAAATTCTTATAGTATGAAGAAAATCTTGGAGACTAATAATAATGCAGGAAATGCCAGGTATTGTGAAAGTATACATCACATGGGGGGAAGAAAGAAAATGGGAACTTTTAAATGTGGAAGCTGTAATCAATGTGAATATATTATTAATAAAGGCGAAATTCATCTGGAAAGTAGAAATAGATTGATTAAAAGTAAGGGATATTTTTGTTGTGACACAAAAGGATTAATTTACCTAGCATTATGTCACAAATGTAAGTCATTTTATGTTGGTAAAACGGAGAGAGTATTGAGGAGACGAATATATGAACATCTATACGAAATATCAAAAGCAAAAGAAACAAATGCATTACATAAACATTCTAAAGAATGTGAAGGGTATAATTTTTTTTTTTGTATTAGAACAAGTCAAGAGAGATATTAGAGGTGGCCCTTGGAAGGAATTGATAGAATATAAAGAACTATGGTGGCAAATAACCCTGGAAGCAGCGAAAGTACCAGGGTTAAATGACCACATTTCCCTTCTACCATTATTAAAACTAAGGGCTGCCAAAGTGTAAAGTCTGTTATATGTTTAAATGACAGCAGATGGCGCCAGTTCATTAATACATAGATATGTATATACTAAGCTAGTTTTATATATATATATATTTTTTTAAATGTTTGGATTTTAATGATTATTAAGGGTATATGAATTAAATATTATATATTTACTTTTAAGAAACTTATTTATGACATATCAAGTGAATTCTATATTTATTTATTTAAGATATATTTTGCGGTGATAATATATAAGCCTTATTTAATATTCATGAGCCTTTTAAGAGAGCCTGATTAGTGTGTTTGAAATGTATTTTAAGAAGTTAATTGGTTAATGTAGTTTTTCGTGAGCTATTTAAGATGCAATTAGTGTAATTATTTATTATCTGATGAAGTCCAAGTTTTACATGGACGAAAATGTGCACTGTGTATTAATTGCGTTAATGTTTTTGATGTTGTGGATATCAATAAATCATGCAGTTCTAATAAGTTGGTTGGAGTGGCTCTCTATTAGCCCATTGCACTCTTCTGGATTTTTTGTAGTGTTTTTGTGAGTGCATTCTTCGCAGTTTTTCTGGATTTGGTTCATGTTTTGTGGAACGGGCTATGGAGGGAGCCTCTCCGGTGAGTAGCAAGGGACAGGAAGAGGTGGGTCAATCTCGTAAATTGATTGGCCAACTCACTGAGTTAATCGACCTGCTCACCCCGCTCTGCCATTCCTTGGTTGGTAGCAATCTGGGTACTTGTAACGCAAAAGGAAGCGGAACCGATGGGTTTTATGTGCATAAACAAAAAAGGAAAAGAGGGAACTTAAATGACGTTAACGACCTGGTGGATGTATTTGAACCGAATGGTGCTACATTCAACCCAGCAGCCACACCAAGGATTTTTGGGGATGAAAGTGAACGTAACGAGGCTGAAGATGCCAATGGTACTGACATCATTAATAAACTTAAAGTGCCTATTCGTACTCAGGCACCTACAGGTACTGTCCCAATTACTTCGCATAGTAAAGATACAAGCGAGCGGTTGAAAGCAAGCTTTTGTTTTCAAATTGATAAGGGTAACCAACCTGGTTTACCTAACGGAGTTTCATACGCTGTTAAATTGGACAAAATTTCTAAGCGTATGCTTAAATATAGGACATTGAGTATTGAACATGCTTATCTTTTAGAATGTATAAACAGGAATATTGTCCCAAAAGGGTTAAGGGTCTGGAAATACCCTAACAATGTTCAGGCTGGCTCTGAATTCCATCATGAATTGTTGGAAGTTTTTAACAAATCTGGTATTGATATTTTAAGACTTATTATTAAGGAGAGTGGTAGAAAACAAGATACGTTAAAAGGGGAAATAGATGAACTGGACACACATATTATGGAAGATTTAATACATGGGATAAGGGAAGAAAAGGAAAAATATTTTAAAGTTAGGGATGATATTGACATGAAATGTAACGACTTAATTAACAGAAAGATGAATAAATTGAAGAGGGACTTATGTGACTATCAGAATAAAATGAGTTACCCCAAACCACCCTATATGAAATGGGATTTTTATGGAAATAACAGTAAAAAACAAGATTATAGTAACAACGATGAGGAGAAATCAAATAGATGGAACAATTATGATTACAATTATGAATTTCCACCCCTAAATAGGGAAGATAACTATGTCAACCAACAACATTTTAGAAATGGAAATTTTCAGAGGGGGGGAATGGGGAGGGGAAAGTTTTAGACTTAAACCACCCACCCCCAAACATAGTAAATGATGACATTTTAGTTATTGGAGTTAAGAATAGTAACAACGATTTCTCTATATACAATTTTAGTGACATTATTCTGACGAAGGAACATTTTGGACTACTAAGTAAAGGATTGAAATATATACCCTATGTTAAGGGGGACCTAACAAAGACATTACTTGACATTAAACTGTTTTTAAGGAAAGTAAATTTAGAATTCTTATTCTCTAGGAATAAAACATTTAACATTGCATATGATAATAAGGCCTTGGTATGTAGAACCACATTTAATCCGCCATTGCATCCTTAAATTAGGAACTTGGAAGTTATTTTAGAGAAAGAAATTAGAAAAGCACAACAGAACAAAATATATAAAAATAACCTTAGCCAAACAGAGAATGAGACTCTAAATTTATTGAAAAATAATGTGGAAGTTAGAATTATGAAACTGGATAAGGGAGGGGGAGTAGTCATTATGGAGAACATTATTTATGAAGGTAAAATGAATGAAATTCTTAGGGATGAAGTGAAATATGCATGTGTGTCAAGGAATGAAGTCAATGTAGCATATCACAAGATAGATATTTTGTTAAAAGATATGCTATATGAAAATGTAATAGATAGTAAAACTTATGACTACTTATATGTACCGAAACCTAGAATATCAATTATTTTTGGTATTCCCAAAATACATAAAAATTTGGAAGATCCACCCCTTAGGCCTATAGTGTCCGCAGATGGCTCAAAGACACTACCATTGGCCAAATATGTTGACTTAAAAACTAAGCACATTTGTACGCAGAACAAGGTCATACTTAAGGATTCATGGGACTTGTTAAGGAACATTAGCCCTGATTTATTTTCTGATGATTTAATGTTTGTCACTATTGATATAATAGATCTCTTTTCATGTATACCTTATGAGATGGGCCTTTTAATGTTTGAGGAAATTATCTTTCAAGACAAGAAGTTACCCCAGCATGAGAAAGTTGCTATTATGGGACTTATGGATATGGTCCTCAAATACAATTTCTTGATTTTTAATGGGGAATATTTCCAACAAATACAAGGTGTCTCTATGGGTGCAGCTTGTGCTCCCACTTTTGCGAATTTAGTATTGGCACAGTGGGAAGAAAAATTCATCCTGCACTCTAAATTTAATACCTGCTGGACATTATATCGTAGATTTTTGGACGATATTGTTATTTTCTGGACAGAAGGTTATGACAAGTTTAGTGAATTTATTGAATATATTAACAGCTCCACTAATTTTCTAAAATTCACCTACAAGACTTCAACGGATATCTTACAATATCTGGATGTGGAGATATATAAGATGAATAATAATTTTGAAACTAGAATTTATAGGAAAACTACCTTTTGCAATTCCTTTCTCCACTACAATAGTGCACATCCATTACATTGTAAAAAGAATATAGTGAAAGGACAATTTGTCAGGGGTTGTCGAATGACTAGTTTAGAGTCAGATTTTGTTAATGAATGTGCACTTTTGGAGAATATGTTTAAGGATAAAGGTTATCCTGACAATTTTGTCAATAACATTAGGATGGAAGTGGAGAAAGGTAGAGGCAACAAATTTAGACCTATAAAGGGGGGTTGCACCCGACTGCTTCTCTGAAAAAGATGATAAAAGTAATAAAGGTATTAATGGTGAATATCAACAGGTCTTGATATTGGAATATAATGCTTCAAATTTTAAGGTTAGGGAGGTTTTTCAGAGAGAATGGGAAAGATTTTTGTCATTTACAGATATAGATGAAGTATCAAAATTAAAGCCAAAGGCAGTTTACAAAAATTCTGATAGTATGAAAAAAATCTTGGAGACTAATAATAATGCAGGAAATGCCAGGTATTGTGAAAGTATACATCACATGGGGGGAAGAAAGAAAATGGGAACTTTTAAATGTGGAAGCTGTAATCAATGTGAATATATTATTAATAAAGGTGAAATTCATCTGGAAAGTAGAAATAGATTGATTAGAAGTAAGGGATATTTTTGTTGTGACACAAAAGGATTAATTTACCTAACATTATGTGACAAATGTAAGTCATTTTATGTTGGTAAAACGGAGAGAGTATTGAGGAGACGAATATATGAACATCTATACGAAATATCAAAAGCAAAAGAAACAAATACATTATATAAACATTCTAAAGAATGTGAAGGGTATAATTTTTTTTTTTGTATTAGAACAAGTCAAGAGAGATATTAGAGGTGGCCCTTGGAAGGAATTGATAGAATATAAAGAACTATGGTGGCAAATAACCCTGGAAGCAGTGAAAGTACCAGGGTTAAATTACCACATTTCCCTTCTACCATTATTAAAACTAAGGGCTGCCAAAGTGTAAAGTCTGTTATATGTTTAAATGACAGCAGATGGTGCCAGTTCATTAATACATAGATATGTATATACTAAACTAGTTTTATATATATATATATTTTTTTAAATGTTTGGATTTTAATGATTATTAAGGGTATATGAATTAAATATTATATATTAACTGTTAAGAAACTTATTTATGCCATATCAAGTGAATTCTATATTTATTTATTTATTTAAGATATATTTTGCGGTGATAATATATAAGCCTTATTTACTATTCATGAGCCTTTTAAGAGAGCCTGATTAGTGTATTTGAAATGTATTTTAGGAAGTTAATTGGTTAATGTAGTTGTTCGTGAGCTATTAAAGATGCAGTTATTGTAATTATTTATTATCTGATGAAGTCCAAGTTTTACGTGGATGAAAACGCGCACTGTGTATTAATTGCGTTAATGTTTTTGGTGTTGTGGATATCAATAAATTGTGCAGTTCTAATAAGTTGGTTGGAGTGGCTCTCTATCAGCCCATTGCACTCTTTTGGATTTTTTTGTAGTGTTTTTGTGAGTGCATTCTTCGCAGTTTTTCTGGATAAGATAGAAATGCATATTGCAATAAGTTCATAGGTACTTAATATACTATTGATCATTATGGATCTTTAGTAGCCTAGATATACATTCATATGCAGTTTTTAGCCCTTATATTTTAAGAATGAATAACTCAGAGAACATTTACATGTTGTCCCTATCCATGAGGGACAAGGATGCTGAACCAGGGGTGAATTTGCAATCACCCATCCTTTCATCCTGAATAGTGTAAGAAAAGTACTATGCATTATTTGGAGAGGATAATAATTCCAAAGAAGTGGCTTTCTCTGCGAACATATCTATTCCTCAGACAATTTTAATTTCTCTTGAGTGGTGATTATGCCCCCATTGGACTATAGAGTAAATGTACATAAAAAAAGGGAGTAATGACCAGCTGCATGCAAATCCTCATTAAATGAAGAGCAACTATCTGGGTTTATAGCATAATATATAGGATCATTAAAGGATATAATGCAAGAACAGTAAGAAAG
>NC_056732.1:764597264-764684764 GCF_019279795.1 Protopterus annectens | reverse complement strand
GTATGTAAAATGTTAATACTGACTGTGGAGCTTTCCTCCTCGGGTCCCCTCTGAAAACGGGCTAAGCGCTCAGCTGGACTAACCTGGTTAACAAATGTAAAATAACATAAATAAATAAATAAATAAAATACTAAAATAAGTCAAGCATTACTTATGTCAATGTGCAAAATGTTGAATAAAATTGATCGACGTTATGCATGCTGTCACACTACTACGTGTGTGCCAACAGTTAATCTTGGCGCATGCAAAAATTAAAAAAATAAAATAAAATATCATTTTTTTGCAAGAAGGTAAGCCACCCTACACCACCACACCCCCAGCTATTTATATATTATAACTCAGAGATTGCATAACCCCAGGAAAAGGACATATTCCCTTACCTGTGGATTGTTGATCTTCAACACCTGTTGACCATCTATTTCAATCAAATTTTATTGATTAAACAGATGTCAACCAAAGTATTGTTAAACAAACTTAGAGGAACTCATACTCAAAAAAAAAAAAAAAAAAATATATATATATATATATATATATATATATATATATATATATATATACCGTAAGGAAGGATGGGTCTTGTGTGTTCCTTCATCAATAACCTTGTCATTTTTATTTTATTATTTTGGCAGTAAATTTAAGTTAGGCATTATTCATGCAAATACTATAGATTTTTTTATAATCTTATTATTTACAATCTAATAAAACAGGTTCTACTTTTCTAGTTTACAGCTGGAAGCAGAATAAGATGAGGAAAGGTCAATATTACATGATGCAAACTTAGCCTGAGAAGTATATATTTATGTGTACATGTTGATTTTATGTGGTCATTCTAAAAGATTATTAGAATACTTGTACTCACAGAAAAAAAGGAAGTTATGTACTCACCATAACGTTCCATCTGTGTTGTCCATTTCCATTCTTCCTCAACTGTTGGCTTCAGATCTGAACCTCAGATCCAACTTGTCTGTTGCTAAAGCTTGTGGTAACCAAAAAGCTCTCAGTCTTCTCCCTTACCCATAATGCACAAACCCCTAACATACCCCCAATCTTGCTTGCTGATTTTACCTTAAGTGATATCTACCAATATGCATATATAAAGATATATAAAAATGTGTAAGTCATACAGTAGGAACTATATCTGAAGCTGAATCATAAAGGACAGTGGTGTCCTTACAATGTCTTGTTCTTCCAGAAGTTTGTTGAAATACAGAATGGGGATTGGTGGGTGGGAAGTTGAAGAAGAATGAAAATGGGCAACACAGATGTAACGTCATGGTGAGTACATAACTTCTTTATCTGATGTTGTCAATTTTCATTCTATCCTCAACTGTTGGGAGAGGCTCCCCAGTTACCTAAAACCCCAGGTGGACTCTAAGGAAGGATATTCTTGGCACAGTTGAGCCAAAAGCTGCTCTACCCCTTGAGACCAAATCTAATTTGTAATGAATGATAAAGGTATGAGGATTTGCCAAGGTTGCAGCTGCAAATACGTTTTCCATGGAAGCTCTAGATAGAAAGACCGAAGAATTTGCCATGGACCTAGTTGAATGGGCTCTTACAGGATTTGCTAAGGTTAGACCAAGTTTGTTATAGATAAAATAAATGCAATCTATCAGCCACCTGGCTAGACTTACTTTTGCCACTGGATTTCCCAATTTCAAATCTGCAAAAGAAACAAACAACTGGTCTGTCTTTCTGATTTTTTTTGTCTTATATAAATAAAAATGTAATTCTCTGTGAGCATCCAGTAAATGCAACATATATTCACCTTTGTTTGTAAATTTAGGAAAGAAAACTGGAAAATGAATGGACTGACATATTAGATTCTGACACCACCTTGGGAAGGAAAGACAAATTGGTTCATAATCTAACTCTATCCCTACAAAAATCAAGTAGGGAGGTTTCGATGACAAGACTTGAAGTTCTGAAATTTTTCTATCTGAGGTAATGTCCACTAGAAATTCAGTTTTCCAAGTCAGCAATTTAAGGTCACATTTTGGTGATAGCTCAAAGGGGTAATGAATTAAGGCTTGTATTACCAAGTTCAAATCCAATGGTGCAGTTGGGTCTTTATACAGGGGTGTCAATAGAAGAGTGCCTCTCAAGAACACATTCCAAAGTTTAGAATTGCTACAGAAGAATTTTCAAATCCAATATGAAAATTAGATATTGCTGCTAATTGAACCTTAATGGTAGAGGAGCTCACCCCCTCATTAAAGTTCAAAGCTAAAAATTCACGTATGTTATGTACTGGAGCTCAAAAGCAGTCAATATGTTTTTGATGTGCCCAGTTAACAAACCTTTTTACCATTTAGTTGTATAAAGCTTTTTTGTTGAAGGTTTATGGGAAGATAAAAATATATAACGAACAGGTGAAGAGAGCATCAGTTGTCTGGCTAGTAACGGAATTAGAGAAACCACACTGTTGGCTTGAGGTTTGATATATCCAGATGAACCATGTCTGACAGATGTGATAGGAGATCTGGAACTGGATCCAGTATCCAAGGTTTGCAAAGAAGATGAGGCCACAGGAAGGGGAACCAAATCTGATGAGGCCAGTAAGGTGCAATGAGGATGACTTTGCCCTTCAACCTGGCATCTTTCTGCAGGAATTTCAGAATCAGAGGAATTGGTGGGTAAGCATAAAGCAGATTGGGAGGCCAATTGTGAAATAGACCATCCCTGGGTGTCTCCTGCTGAGGAGGGATTAGGGCAAAGAAGCTGCTGCATTTGTTGTTGAGAGAAAAGCAAAAATATCACAGCAAGGCTGGCCCCATCAGCAGAAAATCATTTCTGGCATTTTCCTTTTAAGAGATCACTCATGCAGTAGAAGAATGGGCCTGCTCAATTTGTCTCTTGTCATGTTGTATTTTCCTGGAATATGCATTGGTATGAGAAAGTGGTTGGATGAGATCACCTGTTGCCACAATCTGAATGCTTATTGACACAAGGGGTATAATCTGGTCCTTTCTTGTTTGTCAATGTACCAAACTACTGTCATATTGTCCATTTGAATTGCAATTGTCCATGAAGGGAGAGCATCCTGGAAGGCCTGCAATGCAAAAAGCACTACTCTCATCTCCAAGATATTGATATGTTTTGTGGACCAAGTGCCTTGGACTGTTCTCTCCAGAAAGTGTCCCCCACCCAATCTGGAAAGCGCCAGTGGTCAATATGGCCATGGGCTGAGGGAGAATGAAAGGAGGGTGTTGCAGAACTTGATCCAAATGGATCCACCACCAGAGTTATCTCTTGAATGCTTGAGTGATCCTTATTTGTGTTGACATGTTCTGGTAAAGAATGGACCATTGTGTTGCTAGCATCCACTGAGGAATTATCATAGGAAACCTTGCTAGAGGAACTAAGATTATGGCAGCTGACACTGATGCCAAGGCCTGAAGGATCAACTGGGCTGAAACAATGGTACTGTGAATTATTCTCCTGACTTGGAATCTTATAGTCTGTACTTTTGAGAGAGGAAGATAAGCTGTCACTGATGTCATGTTGAAAACTGCTCCTATAAATTCCAAAATTTGAGTTGGTTGCAAGTGAGACTTGTGATCATTTATGGTTATCCCCAGATGAAAACAAATCTGCAGAACCTGATCCATTGTCCTGATTAGCCAATGCCTGGTTGGGGTGGTGATAAGCCATTTGTCTAGATATGGAAACATGTGTAATCCCTGCAGTCTCAAGTGAGTTGTCACCAATGTCATGTATTTGGTAAACACCCTGGGGGCTGTGGAAGGCCAAAAAGCAGTGCTGTGAACTGGTAGTAACTGGCTTCCAGATGGAAGCATAAATAGTTTCTGGATTGTCCATTCATCTTTATGTGATACCACGCATCCTGAAGGTCTATTAAGCACATCCAGTCATCCTTGCCCAACAAGGAGAGAATGGACTGAATAGTGACCATCTGAAACTTTGTATGTCGAACTGACTCAAGCTGCTGAGATCCAAAATTGGTCTCCAGTCCCCTGTTTCCTTTGTTACTAAATAGAATCTTGAGTAAGTTCTAGATTCTATCTGGTCTGGTGGAACCTCCTGCATGACTATTTTTTTCTAACGGCTTTTGTGTTTCTAATGCTGCTTCTTTCCTCTGACTGGTTGGAACATCAGGTGTTTTGGGTACAGTTGGAGGTAGAATGGAAAAAGGAATCGTATAACTCTGGAAATAATCGTCTGCACCGAAGTATCTTTTGTTATGTCTAGCCAGGCTCTCTGGTGCAAAGAGAGTTGACCCCAATTGCCTCCACAGGGGGACAACTGGGCCTCCTTTCAGGAGTGCTGGCAGGGTATGGCAGAGCAAGAATTCTGGGACCCATGGTTTTGTGGGCCTCCACAGCCATGGGGACATCATTGTCAATTAGAGTTCCTCCCTCTGCCCCAGGGGAACTTTCTCCTTGTGTGTCCTGGAAAGGACCTTGGAACTTCTTGAATCACATCTTCTGACTACCTCATTGATTGCTAGAAAAGGATCTTTGAGGGGTCGAAAAATGCACGCCCAATGCAAAAAGTGTCTTTCCATCCTTCTTACACCTGGATAATATGCCCTTCACATTGGGGTCAAAGAACTGACATCAAAAATGATGAATGAGGACTTGAAGGGCTCCAAAAATGACATAAGTGCATCCAAGCATGCCTCTTATTGGATATTCCCGAACCCACTGCCCTTGAGGCAACTTCGGCTGCATGAGAAATAAGCCTTATGGATGAATTCAAGATAGATTGGAGGTTAGCCAACTGAGAGGCCACAGATGATTGGGCCTCAGATGAAATGGTCTCTAAAAGGGATTTTGAAAGTTCTTTGATCAAGTCCCTTTGCAACCTGGTAAACTGTACCAAAAAGTTCAGCAACCTAAGATCAAAGGCTGCTGAAGCATAAACATGCTTTCCAAATCTGTCCATCACCCTAGACTCCCTGTTAGGGGGATGAGCAGAGGAACTTTGTTCGCAAGTTCCTTCTTGGCAGCACCCACCATGACCATGGCATTCATGGGGTGCCCCATTACTCCAAAAGTCCTTCTCCAAAGGTGGAGCCAGAAATCTTTTCTGGCTTCTTAGATATTGGATTAGCTGAGAAAGGCTCCTTCCACGCCCAACGATAGACTAAATCAATGAGATTGTCAGTGGGTGGAGTAACCCAGGAGCAGATGGGCCAGTTCCAAAGGTCTCTAGAAATACTGACTCCTCTGGTGAAGGATTGCTGGGGTCCAACCACATCTCTGTTTCAGGATATCAAAGATGTCTCCAAATGAGACGTCTTCTGGAGGTGATCATGGGGACCCATTATCGTCATTGAAATCAGTATCCTCAGTGACTGACTCTTGTAGAGAGTCCAGGTGCCTCCTCTTGCATTTTCTTTTCTTAGAGACTACCTCAGTGGGTTGTCCTGTGAAATGCCAGAAGAGACTATGATACCCTGATGGTTGGTCTGGGGGTGTCCAGCTGGCTGTCCCTATGGTTTTGAATGGTGAGGCTCCAAGTGCAGAGACATCTGGGTGATGGATTGAAGATCCAAGGGGGTTTTGATCCAGAAGCCCTGTCAGGGTAGAAAATACCCTCTTCATGACCTCAAAGGCAGACCATCCCATAGAGAGAGAGAGGGAGAGAGAGAGAGAGAGAAAGACCTTGGTACTAAGAAGGCAGACATCTGGACCACTGTCTCTTCCCACCCCAAAAGCAATTCCCCAAATCAGAATTCAGTGCTGAGCTCTCCAGTGCTAAAGCACCAAGGTTCAGAGATGGCTCCAATACATTCAGAATCAACTCCAGCACCTCAAATCCTCTGGATCTGAAGATGTTGGAGCCAGAGCACTCAGAATTAGCCTCAGATCTGAAGATAATGTTATCTTTGGATCCAAGCCAGATGGACCAAGAAGGCTCAGATCCAGTGACTCTGAACCTAACAAAGGGATTAGAGAAGGTGTGAGGTAATGGCATAGTCAATTGATGGGCCTCCTGACTTGAAGTGCAAGGAGCCAGTAAAACATCCATCTGGAACTGCACTGAGGGAAACTTCCTCATCATTCTGTCCACATCTTCCTCAGTCAAACTCCTGGATGAATGGGACAAGGCCAGGGAAGATGACCTTGAAAGACCCTTTCCATAAACAGGGAAGGGGCACAGGATCAAAAGAGGGAAAATATTGGGTTCTTGGCAGAATAATAGGACCTGAAACAGTCAGTTCCAAAGGTTTCTTAGCCAGATCCGAGGAGGATGAAGGTTCCATTAATCTCTTTTTCTTTGGATCTGAAGGGGTGGAGGTTTGAGACCTTCTCGGATTTGATTTTGATCTCTTCCTAGAAGGCTCCAAAGATGAGGTCCAGGAACTGGAAGGTATGAGAGACAGAAATGTGGACTCATTAGACTTTATTTTAGGGGACTGAGCACTACTGAGTGATAGCTTCACCAAGGATGATGACAACAAACCTTTAAGAATAAGGTTATTTTTCTATCCACAAGTGCTCTAGGATTGAAGTTATGGCACAGAGAACAATCCTCCTGCAGGTGTTATGGACCTATGCAAGAAACACAAAGTGTATGGGTGTCTGAAAGAGGCAATTTGTACCCACATTTCAGAAATTCTTTAAAGCCAGAAGGACCCTTCTCAGCCATGACAGTGTCAATAACAAAAAACAACAGAAGTAAAAGGAACTTTTTTTTTTTTTTAGATAGAAGAAAAGAAGATTGAAAGATAATGGCAACAATGGTAATTATAATTACACAAGTGTGTAAAAATAGAGAAAAAGGGAAAAAAATGCCAACAATGGTAAAGCAGAGCTACACTAATGTACAAGGGTAAATGAATAAAGAATGCAAGAGAGATATATGATTTTTATAAGAAAACTAATAATAATTTTCCTTCCAAATCTGCTGTTCATTATGAAAATGAATGCAGGAAAATATTCATCTTTATATCCACACACACAGGTTCATAGATTAGTACTAGGCTTAACTGCCCTTGTGGTCCATATTAAGACTAGCCAATTACCCCATGTGAGAATCAAACCCTGTATCTTATGTCTGTAAGGTAAATACATTAACCATGATGCCAACCTCCCACTTAGTAAGCATGCCAAAGCTGAATTTCCAACCATGTTAAACATTTCTCAGATTTCTTCAAAATGATATCTAAATTCTGTCTATTCATCACATTTGGGTCACCTGAGTGGATTAAACCTAGATATTTTTAAAAAGTTAATGTAATTTTTCTGAATAGAGTCAAAGTACTTGTGAGAATTTGATTCATGATTTCCCTTAGAGATTAAATAATATCATGAACTTTTAGAAATAGAAATGATAGTGGTTTTGCCAAAGTTTACTTTATAGTTAAAACCCAGATGATACTATTTCTTAAAGTAAAACAATGACAATAAGAAATGGGTCATTTAAGTAGATTAATAAATTCTCGTCAAATGCCATCAAGCAGATCTCAGGTTTACCCAAGTAAATACCTTTAATATGGGTCGATTACAAGTGCGTCTGTCTTAGAAGTTCATGACACACTTGTTTGTTGACACTTGATCAAAAATAAAGTGCTGTGGCTCCCACAAGCCTGATCTCCTGTAATACTAAACTCTCTCAACACCTGACCCTGTAAAACTGTGTATCTCTACAATAGCCCTAAAGCTAACCCTAAAAATCCCAACCATTTCCTAACCCAAGTCCTTGCTCTCCTATCCTAAAACTCCAACTCTATCCCTAAACCTAAATTATCCATTCATTGCCTAGCCCTAAAACTTCTGTACTGCTCCTTAAACCTAAGACTCCTTTCCTGAACCCTAACCCTAAATCGCTCATTCTTAAATAATGTATTCAGGCAACGTGCAGCAGCTGCTTGTTCAAGTCCCTGGCTTTGAGACTGTGGCCTTTGTGTGCTGAGAATCTGACAACTTTATTAAAACATTTAATACAGGCATTGTGAGTGAAAGTACTAAATAATTCAACATCCCTGTCTAGTTTCTGTCAGCACTCTATCATGTTAGAGAAGATTCTGTTCAAAGTTTTATTTTTCTCAGAATGACAAAAGAAAACAAAGCTTCAAAAAGCTTTTGATACTGTGAGTTAGGAGACTATGTTTAACAGACTGTGACATTATTTAGGAAAAGGGAGGTGACTGCATGAAGTTTATGAACTGCAACAATATCCATAGGTGTGGTTTCTAGTAAATAGAATAGATTAGGGGAGCTTAGCTCTGGGCAGACTATGAGCTGTTGTGTCACTTATTGCCATGGTTGTTCTTTCTTGATATTGAAGAGGCTTAGAGAGACATTAGAGAGGAAGGAAATATGACTAAGACTGGAATATATGTACTTGCAGTTGACTATATGGTTTTGGTGGACAACACCGAGGTACTGTTTCCAGAAATTAGGGACTTTGAAAAGGGATCCAGATTATGTTTTCATCCACTTAAGCCAATTATATTAAAATAAAGGGGATACAGGAGGTAAGATTGCCATGGGCAATAGGACTGGGATTATTTGGATCTGAGTTTTCTTTTTTTATCTTTTTTTTTTCTGACAGTGCAGGAGATCAGGGAGGGGAATTGGCCAAAAAGGATTCACACACTGAGGGGCAGAGTAAAAAAAAAATGAGATATTTTGCTATGCCACTAGTTGTTTATGTATGAGGGCATATTACTTTGAGCCCAGAGGTTAAAATGGTGGAGGAAATTCAAAACTTGTAGGACAGGTTTCTATAAAAGTGAGTTAAGTACAGGACTGAGAAGGAGTGGATGAAGGAAGAAAGAAGTAGATGGTAGTAAATTCTGGACCTAAGGAGATATATTAAAATGTTAAATATAGTACAAAGATTTAGGGGAATGAACAAACTACGTCAGGTGAGATAGAGAGGAAGTAATGTGATGTCAGGGGCACTTCCTGTCATCTAAAGATGAATAATGATATGATGATTAGGAAGTAAATGTGGAAGGCAACAAATGGCATTGATGAGGGAGATTTAATTTTTAACTTGTATTTGGAGAAGTGGAATACCAAAACAGATTCAAAGAGCTTTACAGAGATGAAATGGGAAAGGGCCTAATCATTTAAAATAGATGGATAAATATTAAAAAAATAATCATAAAAAGGAAATGAAGGCTTGTACAAAAAACAGTGCCATGCTGCTTCAAAATGCCTGAGATTTACTAGTTTACTGAGTACTTGCAATCAGTAATATATATTATAGGGTGGAGGGAGTACGCACAATCAATGCAAATCCATGTATTAGGAACGGCACAACTCTGGAATTCTGAGAAAAGGTTTGCATAGAAGTTTAGTGCCATGATGTAACAGGCAGCAGCAGTTGTGATACTGAGCTGCAGTGAAGGGGATGCACTACAGGCACTGTGAGCAAGCCAGCAATGCTCAGCACAGTAAAGTGACACAATTCATTCTATACGTAGTGAGGAAAGAGGGAGATAACAATGGTAAAAGCATGGGAGTAGCAGGCAGAAGTGATAACAGTTGGTACATTCATAGTCTTTTCCATAAATACTATAATATGGCATAATGCACACAAACCCCAAATTACATTTTTTGTAAACGTTCACAAATTTTCATATCTTGAAAACTGCACAACTTAGACATATATTGTTAGAACAATTTTGTTCACCATACATAAGGTTTCTCATGACAACAAAAATTTCTCTGTAAGTACATGTTTACTGAGATATTTACAAAAAATATGAAAATATTTGTTTAATTGTATCATTGGCAATACAAATAATACTGGATATCTCTCAAGATGTGCAACTTACAGTGCAAATATTAAAGACAATGGGCCAGATTCAGGAAGCCTCCGTGTAAGAGTTATAACTCTTACACGGAGGCTGCAGTTAAACTGTGTGATGTCAGCATGTCATGCATATGCATGAGGTGCATGAGGCATGCTGAATCACACTAGTAACTCTTACACGGTCCGTGTAAGAGAGTAGAAGCGTGTCTGTAGGCTAAGCTCTGCAAGTGGACACGCCCCCGGAAGACTAGAATGGCTGAAAGTAAACAGCCACGAGAAAGGCCATGAAAATGTGAATAAACACACTATACAACACATGCCCCGACTGGCCATCAGTGTATAAAGTGAAGAGATGACATAAAAGTGAATTAAAACCTTTTTTTTTTGTTAAACCCCGTAAATGTTTGCTACTGTGTGCGCGGGTGTGCTACTAGCGCAATCACAGTTAGCAGTCAGTGGAAAAGGATATAAGAACTAAATATGCAAAGTAAGCCAAGAAATAATAGCTTAGCGGTAGAGTAGCCGCCCTAAGAGTAGGCAGGCAGGGTTCGAGCCCCTACAACAACCTTTTTTTTTTGTAAATAAGCACTAAAAGCCCCTGACAGTATTGTACAAATGTAAATGTATTCCCTTTTGTAAAATGGAATGAAATAGAGCATTTTGAATAACATAAGAATACAAATAGTCAGAAATGTACTGATAGCTAAGCTGCCGTGAGACAGAGTGCCCGTAGCTGAGTAGTGTTTAAAAAGCTGCAAACTGCGTGCCCGTTGCCAAGCAGCGGGTAAACAGGCTGAAACTGTGTGCAATTAGCTGAACATGTGTGTCGCTAGCCAATTAAGATATATCCCAGCACACACCGTTTGCGCGCCGCTCCCACAGGCTAACCGCCAGTGCGCATGCGTGAGCTCCGCGCAAACGAGCGCAGACCTGGTTTAAAGTGCTTAAAAGTGCCTTTATGGCACTTTGATTGACAGGTCCTGTACTCAGTTTGAAAGTTTGCTAAGAAAAATAAATTCCCACTGTCAGTCTCAAACCCAGGACCTTGGTAACATTAGTCCGTATGACCTACCACTAAGCCATGCCTGCTTTACAAGAACACACTGCTAAAATAAATATAACATGTAATAGTAGGAATCAGTATAAAGGTAATATAGGAGATGTACTATCCAAAGCATGTTTGGTAGAGTTTTAATGGCCAAATTACTGGATTCCCATACTAGTTCAGTGTGAGCAGAAACAGCACTGCTACCTGTTAGCTTGTACATAATAATGTAAGGTAATGTACATATGTGAAGGTATGTATATCTACACATACATATATATAAATATATATTAATACATATGAAATATAATCGTAGGTCTCAGTAGCCATACACACTCACTACAGGAAACAGTGAAGATATATGCAGCAACCAGAATCTGCAACACAGCCTGGCTCCTGTGAGACCTACTAAGCCCTTTAACTGCTTAAAGGTGCCTCTAGCACTGTGATTGATAGGCCCTATACTCAACTCAAAAGCAGAATATGAGCATACTAGTAGGCCCTACCACAAGACCATTGTAACACTAGTCTGTATGACCTACCACTAAGCCATGACTCTCATACAGGAATATAGTGCTAAATAAGTGGAACATGTAATAGTAGGAATGAAGATAAAGGCAATATAGTATGTCTACTACCCAAAGCATGTCAGGCAGACTTTTATAGTCCCAATTACTGGATTCCCATACTAGAGTAGTGTTAATGGAAACAGCCCTGCTAATTGTTAGCTTGTACCCAATAATGTCAGCTAATGTACATATATGAAAGTATGTATATGTACACAGATATATATATATATATTCATATAGCAATACATATGACATATAGTTGTAGGTGTCAGTATGCATACACACTCACTACAGGGAACAGGCAAGATAAATGCAGCAACCTGAATCTACAACACAGCATGAAGCATGGGAGATGTACTAACCTTCACACTCACAGAACACTGTCAACAGCATACCAGCATGGTCCACGCCCTACAATCTGAAAGGGCAACGCCTATCTCACATACCCTTTTATAGCAGTGTCCTGAAATCACAGTGAGACATGCAATTAGTACACACCCAGCTGCTTGCAATTAGCAAATGCTGCCTTACAATTGGTGCAGAGGCCATCACATGGATCTATGCAGATACCTACAAAAGTATTCAGTACCCACACTCCACTCATGCAATACAGTCATTGCACTAACCGAATGAGAAAGAGAGAGAGAGAGACAGACAGAGAGAGAAAACAAAATATACTGACAGCCAGCAGCAAAACAGCAGCAGCAGCAACAGCAGCAAAATACAAGCAGCACGACTGACTCACCAAAAGCTGCCACAAACACAGGTAATGCAAAGTAGCAGGTTAATCCTGTGTATACTGTGACACCTCCAAATGTATCATAGTTCACTATCAATAGGTATGTCCATGAGATAGGTTGTGTGTAGATAGTCATGAAATATAAACATATGTAATATTGTTGTACATGTGGGCCATAACTAACACTTCCATAGCTTAGAACACAAGGCCAGTTGTGCATATGATGCAGTAGTTCCCAGGGTCAGTAGAGGTTCCTCCTCATTGGTGTGGGACCACTGTGTATGTATGGCACTGTTCAGGTACATATCCTGTAGTATGGCCATGGATTAATATCAGTCTGTCATGTGGTGCTATGTCCTCCAGGGGTGAATGTAGCACACATCCAGGGATACCATTCCGTAACAGTGATGATATGTGTTCTGCAATGATGAGGGTGGCTCTCACCTGGACATGTGAGAGGATAGGGAGGTTACAGTCATCTGGGATAACTAATAACACGTGTGTAGGACAATGGGGGGGGGTACCTGCACCTAAACTGTCTGCAAAATTGTTGGCAATATCTGTGCATTTGGTGAATGTGAAGCATCTTAACACTGCAGACAACAGATGCCTTCCGTCATGTGAATCTGCCCTGTGCTGCAGTAGCCTCCTACTATTGTTATACAATATGCCTGTATCTGTAGTCCACTGGACAGGATTAATAAGTGGTGTGCAGTTGTTCTGGGTTAGATAACTGTGTGCACAGTACATGCAGTATGTGGGATGTCTGTGGTAAGCATATGCAAATGTGCTGGCGGTGTGTGTTGTGGCTTCCACTGGCCCAGTGGGCTGCATGGATAGCATCACTGTCATAACTACTGAATAACTGTGTAATTACATGCATACATAGCAAGGTAGTGTATTGTGCTTGTGGTGTTGTTCAGATATGTATATCCAGGCTGAGTAATTTGTGTCCACATCACAGGGTTGGATGGCAGCACACATCCAGTATGTATGGATGAACACCCAGAATGTGTCACACGTGTCACCTGTGCAGTCGTATCTGGCCATTACCTGTGCATCCCCCACAACACACACACATGCAACATATGGCAGAAGTACTATAGCAGTACACACATGTTCATAGGTTCATACTAGGCTATCTGCCCGAGGGCATTTACAAGACTAGCCCATAGTTTTGTGGCTTACGCCACCCCTTTAGTATGGGGAACCATACCCATTATTTTGCTGTGCCTCTGTCGAGCAGTGACACTGAGGTAATCCCTGGGGTATATCTGCGATCTCCCATCCATTGGTCAAGATTTCTCTTGAACAAGGCCATCGAGGTGCTCTGCCTCACATATACCGTGATTTTGTTCCACAGCATAGGAGTCTTTGGTTGATGAATCTATCCCTCCAGCATGTCCTATTAATAGCCGTGTCGAGGTTTAAGTCTCCTGGCCTTGTGGCTCTGATGGATCTAGATTTTTTTAGGTGAAGCATATTCATCAAATCTGGGTCTGACATGGCCTTGTATGTTGGGCAAAGGTCACCTCTGAGCAAGCGGTAGGCGACTGAATACAACATACATGGACATGCTGGAGGGGCAAATTCCTAACTGAGAGGCTCCCTTTACTCTGTAATGAGCTCGAACAGTTGAGAATGAACAGTTCATAGGTTCATACTAGGCTATTTGCCCTAGGGCATTGGTAAGCCTAGTAGAATGTGTTTGTCTTTTGCCACCCAATCACAAGTTATGCTGCTATGCCCTTGTCCGACTTTAGTATACTATGCCTCTGTCTAACAGTGACATAGAAGTGATACCTGGGGTACAACTATGATCTCCATCCACTCATCCAGATTCCTATGGAAGAGAGTCAATGAGGGACTCTGCCTAACCAGTAGTGTGAGCTCATTACAGAGTGAAGGGAGCCTCTCGGTTAGGAATATGCCCCTCCAGCATGTCCATGTATGTCAGTGCTGAGGTCCAGCTCTCCTGAGCATGTGGCTGTATGGGACTCTGATTGCCTGAGGTACATCACGTTCATTACTGCTAGGTAGGACATGGCTGTATATGGCATGCACAGATTGCCCCTGAACAGGCAGTATGCCACTGAGTCCAGCTGGATTCACTTTACCTGGGCAGCATATGACATCTGTGTGAGCCATTGCATCCCCTTGATGATGTACTGTTGTCCTGTACCAGTTGCTGTAGGTGTCTGGTTAGGTACATCCCAAAAGGTGCATTGTATGCAATTATAGGCCTGATGATGGATGAGTACAGAGGCACAATGACCTCCCCTGCCATACATGTGAATCAGTCATGATTAGCTGGGCTATATAACATGTCTGTCAATCCACGTTGCCCATGTGGTAGACAAATGACAGACTGCTACCATGTTTCTTCCCCAGGTCCCCAACTTCGTCTACTGTACTCAATGGCCTAACACCTATGTTGTACTGTGCCACCAATGTGGAGGCGTGGGAATCTGCATTGAATACTGATACTCCCCGTCCCTTGTTCAAGTGTTGTGGCCGACAAGAATGGTAACAGCTATAACGTGGTAGTACTGGTGTGCTCCTGTGAAACCTGAAACAGGTTCATGTTACTGCACAGATATCGATGTCCAGAATGCTAGGTAGGGTTTTGGGTGCGTGCATCCTTGGGTCTAGACGTCCAGTGTTGAGTAGCATCACTCTTACTTCCTCATCCTTTGTGATACAAATGGATGTGGGTTTGCCTTATGAGCCTTGCCTAATACAGGCACAATGGGTGTAGCAGGAGGCTCCGCCAAATGTCAATAGGACTGTGGTGACAGGTGCAAGCTGTCCCTAGCAAAGCATACCACCCCAAGATGGCAGGGATTGGCACACCTGTGAATGACACCAGTATGTCAGTCAATTGTTGGAAGGGATAATTGTGCCTTGATATTGTGGCATTGTTCTAGGTGAGGGTAGGATGCTACTCAAGGTCAGGGTCAAACTGTCCCGGGCTACGTGCTCAGAGAGCTCTGTAATGTCTCATGTCATGTAGTCCAGGGAGGAATGTGTCAGGCCATTCACAGCAGCATGGACATTGACTGAGTCATACCTGTACCTGCCTTGGGGTTACCTGACTGTTTGTGTTATGTGGCAGGTCATAGTGCCTGACAGGCTGCACACCGTGACCCTCACCTCGTTAAGCCTGGTGAACGTGATGTGAGTGTGCCTGATCATAGAGGCACCTAGTACAGGTGTATGAGGTGTGTTGTTAACTGTTAATGGCTGTGAGTGTTCAGCACATTGGCTTTGTGTGATATGTGTTGCACATGTTCGTTCATGTGGTAGTGGTTGCCTGGATGTCTGCATAGGAGGTCTCTGCTGCATAGGCAGAGCTGTGGTCTGAGCCTACAAGTATGATCATGTGTGATCATGTGTTAGGTCCGCTGTTGTGTTAGGTCTACGTGAGACTGGAAGTGTAGTGAGTGATCCCCTTTGCCACGTGACTGGTTATGGCGGTATTGAGTAGACAGAGCCTAGCCTCCAGTCTGGTATATGGTTGCATCACTCACATGAGTTTGAATTTGTCGTTAGGAGGAGGGGGTTGTCTGTGTACATGCATCTGTTCTAACATTGTCCCTGGAGTACCACACTCACCAGCTGGACTGAGGAGGGAACTGACAACTGACCTCTGGACATGCTAGAATACTATTGTGAACTCTGTAATCACTAATGATTGAAAACAAGGTCCAGTGGGGAGTGAGGGTGTACTGACATTACCTACAACTGCTGACTGATATAAAAGCGTCAGTGAGCAAATGCCAGGTAACCTAAGTGCAATGTGTCACAATGAAGTAAATGCAACAATGACAAGCAGTCACTTGCTGTCATGTGTAACATGGAAGTACGTACAGTAAACAATGCAGATAACAGTAGTGAGTCACAGATGTGTTTCAAAGATGTGTACTATGTGGAAGTAGCATACCAGTGAAATAACAAGCTAACAGATAACAAGCATATAAACAAAGGTAGATGCAGGAGGCCTGGATGTAGTGTTTGCTACAACAAACAAGGTGTAGCAATGTCAGTAAGATACAGCTCAGATATGCATGCACTATAAACCTGATACCAGATGTCCCCAGCTATGAATGGCAGAGTACAGCCTATTGTCACACATGAGTGCAGACCACAAACCTCGTTAATGTTAAATAACTGGCCTAAAGGACAACTGCCCATACCAGAAGTAATACACTTGTACACTGGGCCCACAATCAGCAGTTCCCAACTTCAATGGATGAAAGATATGTGTCCTGCCACCACAGTGCTTGCCACCAACCTCCCTAATGTAAAACAACTGGTCTGAAGGCCAAGTACTTAGTACAAATGACATAGAATGATAGCTACACTGTAATCAGGTTTTAACCAATCAGTAATAAGTAGAAGTTAACACTCCCTGTATAGAATGTGTACCATGTATTGTTGAGATACTATGCTGATAACCTGTTTGTGTACCTTTCCAGATAGACATGGCACCTAAGAGAAATCCTGCGTATTCTGCTGCAGAGGATGACGTGATCCACCAGAGCCTGGTGCGTGACTATGCCATCCTGTTCTCACGCACCACCCAGAACCAGCAGGAGAGGTCTGCACTGTGGCAAAGCCTTGTTAGCAGGATAAATGATGTTGGCATGCATGATAGGACATATGAGCAGGTGAGACATCACTGCAGTGATTTGATAAGAAATGTCCGCCAGCGTGCTGCAGATATCCGCAGGCAACAGGCTGCCACAGGTGGCGGGGTGGCCACACATCCCCTCACCAGACAGGAGGGGCTACTGCTAAGTGTTGTGGATCCAGCCCCAGAACAACATCAACCATCATGCATCATGATGGAGGTTGGATCCACACATCAGCAAGACAGCGAGCGTGCAGGTAAGATGCCATATTCATTTATTGTTATTACTTTTACATTTGTTGACCCATATAGTCTAGCTGGATATGAGTTCATTTTCAGTAGAGGCATGTGGAGAAAAGCTCCACACATAACGTAATAAAGGCAGACAGACAAGTTGTCAATACAGACAGCCAACATAATAGAATTGTACACCAGCCTGTTAATTAAATAAACATACATGTAAGGAAGTCAAACAGTTTATAGTCATACACAATGTACCGTTGGTTTCAAAGCAATCCTACCTAAAGCATAATGGTTATGCAATAAGGCAAAAGCCATATACATAATAGTTAGGGCTCAGAAGGGTAGAGAAGTAGAAGGAGTATGACAGATACAATGATATGGAAGAGGCAGGAGTCAAGAAGGGAAGTGAGGAAAAGAAGGAAGACAGTCAAGAGGAGGTGGGAGGGATGGGAGAAGTAGGTCAGAGCATAGAAGGACATCAAGGTGAAAGAAACAGGGTAGAAGCTAGTTTCTATGCACAATGAGGGGTTAAAGGTGAAGAGAGCATAGGGAGAGGGACATTAGCCTGGACTCCAAGAAGAACAAAGCCAGTGGTTTTGGAAGTACAATTTGAGTTGACGTTTGAAGAGAGGTAAGGGTGAGATTAGAGTTAACTCCTGGTATGTACATATGACTGTTCTGTACGCTGTTACTTCATGCATGCATAAGGTGTGCATGTGGTATGTATCTGTCATCATGATATATATACAGACATGATGTGCAGCTGATGTGTATAAGGGAACTAGTGTACTACTGTACTGTATCATGTGCAAAACAAATGGCACACATGTGCCCACTGACATTACTCTCTTCACACTTCCAGGTCCCTCCCATGTATCACCGAGGCAGGCCATACATGCTGGTGAGTCTTTTTAACAGTATCTGTAAAACAATTTATAAAACTAGGAAGAGTAGTGTAACTCTGTAGTAGACATGCTGGTGACTGTGTCCACAATAACTGTAATTGACAGGTAGTAAATTGAGTAGTGTAACACGGTATTGATGTGTGTGTTTACTGTGGGGTGTGCATGTGTGCAAGTGTGCCTGTGCTCAAGTGTGCATGTGTGTTAGTGTCCATGAGTGCATGTGTCCATTTCTGAATGTGTGCATTAGTATTGAAGTTCATCTCTTTCAAATATGTATTGAGACTGTAATCTGTGTTCCATGTTTTCCTCCCGTAGGTTCTGGTGCTGCTCTGGTGACCTGCAGCAGGGAACCTGAATCTTGTGCCCCAGGTACTGATGATGATGAAATGTCTGTAATGGTGCAGGAAGGTGTGTCTGGGTCCGCCATTGGTCAGCCAATTGACAGTACACAGCTTTCAACCCGTCAATGCGCACAGTCATCCTGCCGTTACATCCTTTATCACCATTGTCCCTAGGTGATGGACAGTCAGCAGTGGGCATAGATCAGGGTAATGTGGTACCTGTGGCACATGCATCCTCACATGGCAGCCATGTGCAGAGGCCTCGAATGGTACCACGCAGACAGTCGCCCATGGGTTCTCGGGGGGGCATCCGTGGCCGTACTGCCTCTGGCCGACGTGCCCAGGGAGGTATGTCAACCTCCACTATGTTTAGAACTGTCATGCAGGCACAGGCACGTATGGAAAGGTACACCAGACAGGGTCTGAGGGAGCTGAGAGCATGTCGCATAGCCATGACAGACGGCATGCATGATGTTGCGAATGCTATCCGTAACTTCACAGATGTCGTTGACAGACGTTGTGGGGGCATACAACAGCTGCTCCACAACCAGATGTCCATGGGCCAGGGCGATGGTGTGCGTTTGCGGCGTCGACGTGGCCGTATGCCAGCAAGAGCACCAGCTGGCAGTGGCCGCGGACGACAACGGGCCCACTCGCGCGCCTCAAGTGCCAGCACCAGCCCCAGCAATGCTGGGTCTGTGCTGTCATCCAGACGCCCCAGGAGACCACGTGCACGTGGCTCTGGACAGTCCCAACAGGGAACTGTGTCCAGTCAACACACCCCTGCTTCCGATGACAGTACCCAGTCTGGGTTAGTACCGGATACGGCCCGTAGCACCCCTGCCAGGCACAGGTACCATGTCCGTGCCCACAGACACTGATTTGGATGACCTGACAGGTGCAGTCTGTGGCTGTCCACAAAACCCTGTACATGGCAGCCATTATGTGGGACTGTGTGCGTGCTTACACACATGCAGAAACCTAACACCTAGGGCAAACACATACACACACACACTGCACCAACAACGGTCCACCCTGTACTGCTGCCCCTCACAAACACACATACACACACATGTCAATTGGTGTTACCAGTGGCCGGCTTGGGCATATCTAACCCACACCCTGTGCATATGATGACACTGTGCCACCTCCTGCATACTACAACATCGGTGCAGGTAAAGGTAAACACGTTGCTGATGCACAGGGTGACTACATAGATGTGTATAAGTAGTAACATGTTGGTAACTGTTGTGTGTTGCAGTATAAATGTGTGTATATCCCATCAGTCCTGCTGCAGTAACTGTATGAATGTCCTCAATTGTTATCTGCACCCATACTACTTAACAAAGTGTACCTGCTGCACACCATCACATGCTAACATTGACTATGGCAATGTGCATCTTGTGCTGTTATGTAGATTCAGCTACATGTATCTGTTCTGTCACACATGCATTTATACACACCCTGCTACCCACACACATGCACACGCGCACCTGCCATTCCCATTATTTATCACCCTACATGAGTAGCTGTTGATACATGACAGGTGCACATTTCAGAAGTGCACTATGTTGTTTACTACTGGCATCCCCTTCTCTACCTGTACTCACAGGGTGCAGGCAACCTCATCATTTGGAAGATGTAATGTGCATCAGGTACTGTAGTACCCTGATTGCCACAGCAAACATGCTTCCCATACGGAAATGCACACACAGACACATCCCACATCCACACACTTGCCACATTCAGGCTTCAGAACACTATCTAGGTATATTCGGTACATGTGCATGTTCAAGTAGCATGTAACACTATACTGAGTACTGGCACTTAGTTGTCTGTTGTCATGTTGTCTGTATAGAATAAAAGAATTGTTTTATTATCCTACTCCGTTTTGTGGACATTACTTGAACAAGTGTTACCTTACATGTGTTATCAGTACCAACACCTTCTGTTTTGTAGTTTTGTTTGTATAGGGTGCTATCAACATCACTGCTTGTTAAGGGTAATGACCACCCTGCAGTGCATAGCCCCATGTGGCAAAAGCCACATCCCACCCCATCATTGTGCACACACACTAACCCCACCAACAGTAAAACACATACTTTCCATTTGCAAGATTCAAACCCACACCTAACTGTGCAATGACAGTAGAAACAGACACATTAGCAGAGTGTGCTATTTGCAGTAGTTGGAGAAACCTTTACTAATGCTGTACTTAGAGGGTGCTGACATCATCTGTGTGTAGGAGGAGGGATGTGCACCCTGTAGTGTGTTCTCCCAGTTGGCAAAAGGCAGTTAACCCTCCCAGCATAGTGCACACACATAAACCACACTCATACATTCCCTTTGCAGGATTCAAACCCCCACCTAACTACATTATGACACTGAAGAAAGACACATTAGCAGAGCGCTATGCAAATTACTGGAGGACTTTACTACAGGTGATATAGTTATACAGTCCTGACATCATCACTATTTCAAAAGGGGATCTGCATCCTGTACGATACTGTCACGGTTGCTAATAGGGACATTTCCCACACACACACATCGATGTGTTGGAGGTTTGCATATGTGGGGGATCCAGAACACCAGTGTGATTAGTATATGGTTTGATTGCAACAATGAGGGATATACTCCCAGTGGTGATTAGTTTTACTCATGTTTGTAAAGATCAGCTCTAGTATATCTGCCCCTCTTGTGGGAAGGTTGGTTACCTGTTCCATAGCCAAAGAATGTCTGATCAATGGGAATCTTAGAGCTTGGGTATTGTGGCCTGTGTAATGTACACAGTCTATGTTTGGGTAGCTGGCATCACCCAGTATGATGGTGTTTGCAGAGTAATCTAAACTCTCCTGTGTCAGCATGAAGGCTGTGTGGGAGACCTGAGTTTGAGAGGGTGCTGTAAGAGCTCCTCTGTGTCTCTTTCCATGTGGTCCAGGGAGGTACGTCCCAACAGGTAGCTGACTGTGACCCTCCCTTGCTCTGTCTGGAGGGCGGCACGCCTGTCAACAGCTCATGTCAAGCAAGTGCACACCCCTCATAAATGATGTGGAAGCCTTCAAAGGCCCAAGGCCTGTTGAAAATATGGACCAGACTGCAGATACCTGTATAGAGGCATTCTGTGGACACATTCAGGAATGCATGGATCATGAAGCCACATATGAAAGCATGACCCAATTCTCCAAAGGCAGATGTCCTGGGCCGGACACCAGCCATAAACACACTATACAATAGAAGGATGGCGCCACTACATGATACAACAACCTCCCAAAATGTGAAGGCACCACTGATGAGTATTGGAAGACAACTACAGGCACCCATATGATTGTCTAAGGCCATCTTTGAGAGAGGATTCCACAAGCCACTGAGGATAATCACAAGGCTGCCTGTAGTTATGTTAGTAACCTGGGTGGTACTACCCAGATATGCTCAGAGGTAATACAATATGTCACACAAAATATAAAACACACAGACATTGCCATCATCCTAGTGGACAGGTTCAATGCTGCCTTCTCTCCCCACCACACCAAAAGGGAACATATGTCTCGCATCACAGTGCTTCCCCTGACATCACAGATGCTCAGGTAAGAGATGCCCTTCCCAAAGCAGTAAACACTGCATCAATGGGACCAGACAGTGTCCCAGGCTGTGTCCTACATGAACCACAAGAAGAGCTACACCCAGACATAACACCACTGTTCAATCCCAGCCTTAATACATGATATGTGACCAGAGAGTGGCATACAGCAACAGTGGTCCCTCAACATGCAGGTGGTGCCGCCACGGATCCTGGACACTACTCGCCCCATATGTCTGACTAGCTTTGTCTGCAAAGCTATGGCAAGAATCATCAAGAACCTCACATATCTAGATATTGTGGACCTACAGACATGTCACCATACACAGTTTGGCTTTGTCAATGGCAAATCCTGCCTATCAAACCTGTTTGCTTTGTTTGAAACAGTCACCAAGGCCACTGTCAAGGGGTAGGAGGTCCACACAGCCTACCTGGACCTTGCATAAGCCTTGGATACAATACCCCACTTGTGCATTCTAGGAAGCTCACCAGTGTACATATTAACCCCTATGTCACTATGGGTATTGCACAGTGGCTCAAGGGCAGAACACACATGGTAGAATTGCTGGAGCCATGTCAGCCTCCAACCTGGTACAAGTGGTGTCCCACAAGGCAAAGCCCTAGGGGCTGTCATGTTCATTATATATTTGTCATAGGTACAGGCCAACATGGAAGTACTGTGGCTCAGCACGTCACAGGTGACTGCAGACCGAACACCATAATCAACTCAACAGCTAACACACGCATCCTCCAAAAGGGACTCTTGCAAACACACGACTTGTGCCACAGCCATGGCCTCAACATGAATGACAGAAAGAGTATAGTCATCCCCTTTGTCAAACAGTAAATGACCACAATGTACCACATATGTGTTAATCCAGTAAGTGCAGACCTAGGAATTATGGACCTTGGGGTACGAGGTTGATAGCATCCTACCATTTGACAACAACATGGACAAAGTGGTTAGGTAAGCATGTGATATGGGCCACATCATCATGGGATCCACATGTAGGCCAGGGAGGACATTGTGCCCCTTTACTCATCCCTCATCATGCCCATAATTGACTATGATGAACCTGTCGGCATGCACCTTACCAGACACCTGCAGCAACTGGGGCTACCACATATGTACCTCGACAAGGGGATCAAAGTGCTCAAACAGATGCCACATACTGACTGGTTAAAGTAGCAGCAGCTCTACTCAGTGACATACTGCCTCTTCATAGGCAATCTGTGCCTTACATAGAAGGCCAGGTCATACCCTCACGTAATGGCCATGCTGCATCTCAGAATATCCAGATCCCACCAGGATACACGCTGGAAATACATGAACTTCAGGAGTGATATACATAGGACATGGTGGAGGGGCACATTCACAACTCAGAGGCACCCTTCATTCCTGATTATTATCCCAATAGAGGTTAGGCGGACTGACTCAGTGACTATCCTCAAGAGCGATATTAATGACTGGATGTGACATTGTAGGGTTACCCTGGGTATCACTTATGTGTCACTGTGAGAAAGAGGCACAGTATACTAACCTTGGAAAAGGGCATAGCAAGACAGATTCACAATGCATGTTGAAAGGCACGCACATTCTGGCTAGGTGGATACATGCCCTGGGCAGATATCCCTGTACGAACCTATGGACCTATGTCTCTTTTTCACCATTGGCCCTATGTGCTGTCAATCACCAATGTAATCTCAATACTCTAGCATGTGCAAAGGTCAGTTGTCAGTCACCTCTATGGTACAGTTGTGGAATATGTGTGTCATGTAGTAATGTCACAGCTGCCACATGTACACAGTCAACCCTATCCCCTACCCATTGATGTACATCACATGTATGAGATGGAAACACATGGCCAAACTGTAACAACAACATACAAGTCAGTCAGATGCATGGACACATATGACTCAGTCATTGTCCATGCCACCACAGCGGATGTGGGGTGTGGGCCACTGGGATACGTGATAGGGAACATGGAAGGGATCACTGAGCAAGTGACACAGGCTGGTAGACCCCTGACCTTGGTTGGCATCAGACCCTCACCAGGGATTCCGACAAATTACTGAATGCTAATGAATAAGTGTATCTACAACACCCTAGCTGAATGGTTCTTAGCATGCAGTCACTGCATTGCTATGGAATACTGTCTTACCACTCCCACAACAGGTGAAAACATGCAGCTCCTGTACATTAACAACATGTAGACCTTATGCCCCAGACCAGGTGTGCATCCCTCACTACTAGGCTGATAGCATCTACATCTCACACTGTATATACACATCCCACATGCAGCATCTGCACAGAAGACCACGGTCATAATGTTACCCTGTGCAAATACCATGTATTCACATGTGGCAGGCATCACACATGGTAACTATTGAAAGTCACAGGTACATATGTGTATTTGGCACACACATACATCATGTGTTCATTGCCATAACCAGTGTAATCAATGTCATGCATTATTGTGAGGGACAACCCACATACATGGGCATTCTGTGTGTGCACAACACACATGGCATGTCTGTAATCAAAAGCCATACATAATTGTGATATCGTTTAGAAATGGGTATGTGCATCCTGTAGTGTGTTTTCCCAGTTGCCAAAAGGGATATATCAATCATACACACTTACCCCCCTACACACACACTTGTCATGTGCCGGATTCAAACCCCTACCTAACTATGTTAAGACACTAGAGACCGACGCATTAGCGCAGCGCACTATTCGCATTACTGGGGAATGTCCTTTCCCCTGATATACTTATAGGGTGCTGACATCATCAGAGTTTAGAAAGTGGAATGATCATCCTGTGGTGTGTTTTCCCAGTTGCCAAAAGGGATGTTTCTTTCATACCCACACACTTACCTTCACACACACTTGTCATCTGCCGGATTCAAACCCCTACCTAACTATGTTAAGACACTAGAGACGGACGCATTAGCACAGCGCGCTATTCGCATTACTGGGGAAAGTCCTTTCCCCTGATATACTTATAGGGTGCTGACATCATCAGAGTTTAGAAAGTGGAATGATCATCCTGTGGTGTGTTTTCCCAGTTGCCAAAAGGGATGTTTCTTTCATACCCACACACTTACCCCTTTACACACACTTGTCATCTGCCGGATTCAAACCCCTACCTAACTATGTTAAGACACTAGAGACGGACGCATTAGCACAGCGCTATTCGCATTACTGGGGAAAGTCCTTTCCCTGATATACTTATAGGGTGCTGACATCATCAGAGTTTAGAAAGTGGAATGATCATCCTGTGGTGTGTTTTCCCAGTTGCCAAAAGGGATGTTTCTTTCATACCCACACACTTACCCCTTCACACACACTTGTCATCTGCGGATTCAAACCCCTACCTAACTATGTTAAGACACTAGAGACGGACGATTAGCACAGCGCTATTCGCATTACTGGGGAAAGTCCTTTCCCTGATATACTTATAGGGTGCTGACATCATCAGAGTTTAGAAAGTGGAATGATCATCCTGTGGTGTGTTTTCCCAGTTGCCAAAAGGGATGTTTCTTTCATACCCACACACTTACCCCTTCACACACACTTGTCATCTGCCGGATTCAAACCCCTACCTAACTATGTTAAGACACTAGAGACGGACGATTAGCACAGCTATTCGCATTACTGGGGAAAGTCCTTTCCCTGATATACTTATAGGGTGCTGACATCATCAGAGTTTAGAAAGTGGAATGATCATCCTGTGGTGTGTTTTCCCAGTTGCCAAAAGGGATGTTTCTTTCATACCCACACACTTACCCCCTTCACACACACTTGCCACCTGCTGGATTCAAACCCCTACCTAACTATGTTATGACACTAGAGATGGACGCATTAGCACGGGGCGCTATTCGGATTACTGAGAGAATCCTTTTCTCCAATATACTTATAGGGTGCTGACATCATCAGAGTCTAGAAAGTGGAATGATCATCCTGTGGTGTGTTTTCCCAGTTGCCAAAAGGGATGTTTCTTTCATACACACACACTTACCCCCCTTCACACACACTTGCCACCTGCTGGATTCAAACCCCTACCTAACTATGTTATGACACTAGAGACGGACTTAGCACGGCGCGCTATTCGGATTACTGAGAGAATCCTTTTCTCCAATATACTTATAGGGTGCTTACATGATCAGTGTCTAGAAAGGGGGACGACCATCCTCTGGTGTGTTTTCACATTTGCTAGGGGTAACATTTGGACCAAGTGTGTGAGCATGCCCAGTTCAGCCTTCCTGTGGCATGTTGTGTGAAAGATGTCTCATTTATCTAAGTGTGTGAGCATGCCCAGTGTGGGCTTTACATATGTTGAACTCTGCAGCCCATCACATTTGTGGATGAGTGTGACCTTCAACAAATACCTCCAGTTTATGGTTGTGTGTTCTGTGCCATGTTGTGTAGTTACTGTCCGAATGCTTTTTGTGTGAACAAAACTGGGAGTATACTGTGCCTGCAGGTTTTGCATGGGATACTTTGCACACAATTGTCAACATCCGCTCATACTGACCTAACACTGTAGCACTGTCTAGTGTAGTGTTTCAGTACTTTCACTGTGGTGGTCAGTATCCTGGGCTTCAGTCCTATCACTGATTTACATTTCCATAGTGTGCACAACAGGCTGGTTAAGGTCCAGTTGTGCACATCTGCACAAAGGCAGTGCCTCTACAGACCCTGTTAATTGCTGCCCCATAAGCTTAACAAGTGTAGTCTGCAAATCTATGGAGAGGATCATAATTGAGCTCATAAACAAAGATATAGGGGACATGCAGACATTGTACCCATCCCATTTTGGCTTGGTCAGGGGCAGATCATGCCTTTTGTACTGGGTTGACATCTTCAAATTGGTCACTTAGGCCATTGTTGGGGAAAGGCAGTCCATACAACCTACCTTGGCCTTGCTAACACTTTCAACACAATACCCCACTCAGGTATTGTGGAAAGCCCTCACAACTGAAATGTAAACCCATATGTCACAAGATGGGTTGCAAACTGGCTTAAGGACGGGACCCACAGGGTTAGAGTTGCTGGCACTATGTTAGACTCCAGGCTGGTCACAGGTGGTGTCACACAGGGCTCAGTCCTTGGCCACCATTGTTTGTCATGTACTTCCCATGAGAACAGGCCAACATGGGAGGACTTTGGATGACAATGTTAGCAGATGAGTGCACACTGGGCACCATAGTGGACAGTGCATCACACACAGATATCCTTCAGAAGGGACTCACAGTAACTGATAGCTGGTGCCAGGGCCATGGCCTGAAGTCAGAGTGCACAACATGTGTAGACATACCCTTCAGGAAAAGCAAGGTGACCCCAAGCTACCATATTGGTGGCAATCCTCTAAGCACAGAGGAGGTTATCACGGACCTGGGGACCCAGGTTGACAGTCGCCATTCTTCTCAGACTCACATTGCTAAAGTGGCTAGGAAGACCTTCTACATTGCCCACCTGATAAGGATGGGATTCACATCCAGATCTAGTGGGTCATTGTTCCCCTGTACTCTTCAGTTATCAGACCGGTGATCAAGTCAAATGCCCTATTCTGGCTGTATCTCACCCAACATCTGCAGCAATTGGAGACACCCTGACTGTCCCCACCTAAAGCATCAAGGAACCACTACAGCTGTCAAATCGTGCCACATTGAAGATACTCAGACTCTATTCACTCACATACCGCCTGCTTAGAGGTGACATGTGCCTGACATGCGAGGCCATGTCCAAACAGAGATTAATGGACATGCTCCACCTCAGACTCAGAAGATCCACCTGAACCACTAGTGCAGGTGACTGACACCTTAGCAGGGATGTATGTTGGACATGTTGTAGGGATGGAGTTATCACTGAGACTCCTATGCTGTGGAATACAATCCTGGTCCATTTGAGGCAGAGCACCTTGCTGGCTGTGTTCAAGAGGTATCTTGACCTAATGCTAGTCGGAGAATGTGTTTGTCCATCAACACATTGTGTTTAGTTTGACATGTCATATGTCTTGTTTAGTATACTGTGCCTCTGTCTACCTGTGACATAACATTGATACCCAGGGTAAACCTCCCATCTCCCATCCACTCATTAGGATTCCTGTTGAGGGGACTCAACCAGTGTCTTTATGGACAACCTGTACTGGTAGTTTACTCATGTGTGGGGTGGCTTCTGTGTTTTGGATAATGCAGTACAGCCTGTCCTATATATGTCAGTGCTGGGGTTCAGTTCCCTCATGTGCATAGCTACCTGCCATTCAGATTGTACAAGGTGCAGCATGTGCATTGATTCCAGCTTGGACATGGCTTTCTACATCAGGCACAGCTTGCATCTGGGTGGACAGCATGGCAGTGTGTGGAGCTGCACTCTGTTTAATCAGACTACACATTACATGTGTTCCAGCTCTGTCATACTCCTGGTGAGGTACTGTTGTGGACTTTACAGGTGCTGGATGTGTGTGCATGAGGTACACCCCACAGGGGCTGTTGTGGTCATTTCTACTGGTGATGAAAGATAACTGCAAAACCAGAATGACCTCCCCTTAGCTAGATGTCAGACAGCATGGACCATACAATCACAACTGGAAACAGGATTCTACACCTACCACCCTAGAACACAGTAAAGGAAAGACACTACGGCTGATGCTGCTCAATGCCCAAGGTCTCTACCTCAAGCTGCACACACTCTATGCCCTTCTCAGTATGTAGCACATTGATGTCTGTGCTGTGCCTGAAACCTGGTTCACAGTTTCTGACAGCACCCCAGCACTATCGGGTGTTACCTCATCTCATGCATTCCGCACCAGCATCCCCACAACAACAAGAAGGATGGTGGGTGTCCATATTCATCAAGGACACCTCACCTCATGGTTGGTGGCAACACACTATGCATCGGAGACCATCCAGGTGCCAGTGACCGTAGGCAAGACTGCTCTGCAGTTTGTAGCATGTTACATGCCACCCGCTCAAACTCAGGTACCTCACACAGCTATCCTGCAAACACTGAAGGGGATAAATGTATCTCCAAACACCATCCTACTGGGTGATTCCAACTATCCACATATAGACTGGGATCACTAATCATGCCACAACACTCTAACACAAAGGTTCCAAGAGTTCATACACTGAAATGCCATGGAACAACTGGTCCCAATCCCCTCAAGTGGAGGCAACATACTAGAACACATCATCACAAACATGGGGTCACACTGTTCAACACCAGATGTATACCCATCATTGGTGAGATCAGATCATGGACTACTCTCAGTGGGAGTCCACATCCCACCCACACCCCAGATGGGAAAAGAAACGGTGAAGACCTTGTCAAATGCCGACTTCACATTTCTGAGCACTGGTGTGGTCTCTTTCAAGGCCCCCAGGCCAGCGGACACCATTACCCAAGCCACTGTATCACTTAGAAATGCCTTCTACCAGCACCTCCAGGACTGCATGGTTCAGGCAATCCAAAATAATAATGACTCTTTGTACCACAGGCAAGCATCCAGTCTGGTGGACCCTAGCCATAAACAAGCTGTACAACACAAGGAAGGAGCTACTACAAGATAGAGTGTAATCCGTATGGGGGAAGACACCCCTGCTCATTGTGAGTAAAACACTGGGTTCCCCATACAATCATCCGAGGCATGTTTAGAGAGTAAACCCACTCAGGACCCAGGGACAATCATGAGGCCTTTTACCTATGTTTGAAACCTGGGAGGAAACTCCCAGATATGCTCAGACTTAGTTCAGAATGATGTTGATATCACTGCACCTACAGACATTGGCAACATACTGGCTGACAGGTTCAGTGCAGATTTCTCCCCTCCCCAACTGGGGGGGTATGTACACCAGAGGATTGTAGCCGCCCAAACATCTCCACTGCTGGGGTGGGAACTGCTCAATCCAAGGCAGAAAACACTTTATCCATGGGACCTGATGGTGTCCCCAGTTGTGTGCTCCATGAACTCAATGAGTAATTACACCCGCAGTTAGGGCAGCTGTTTAATCTTAGCCTCACCTCAGGATATGTTCCCAAGGAGTGGCATACATCAATGGTGGACCCACCTCACAAAGGTGGTGCCTCCACCAACCCCAGAAACTACCATCCCATCCCCTTGACAAGCCTGTTCTGCTAGGCTATGGAGAGGATCATAATGGGAATTCTAAATGAAGACATAGGGGACTTGCAGACATTGGGTCCAATCCAGTTTGGCTTTGTCAAGGGCAGATCATGCCTTTTAAACTTGGTTGACTTTCTCAAAACACTCACCCAGGCCATTGACGTGGGCAAGGCAGTCCACACAGCCTACCTTGACCTGGCAAAGGCTTTCACCAATACCCCACTCAGGTATCATTGAAAACATCACCAGCTTAATTGTGAACCCATACATCACAGCATGGGTTGCAAACTGGCTAAGTGACGGAACACACAGGGTCAAAGTTGCTGGTGCCAGTTCACACTCCAGAGCTGTGACAAGTGGTGTCCCACAGGGCTCAGTCCTGGGCCCACATTTGTTCAGTATCTACTTTTCAGAAGTACGAGCAAGCACAGGAGGATTATGGCTGACAAAGTTTGAAGATGACTGCAAACTGGGAAGCATAGTTGGAAACCCATCTGACACAGACATCCTTCAGAAGGGTTTCATAGAGACGGCTAACTGGTGCCACAGCCATGGCCTTGCATTACACACTAAACAATGCATAGCCATACCCTTCAGGAAGAACAAGGTTACCACTACTTCCCATCTAGGTGGCAATCCTCTAAGCACAATGTACGTTATCAGGGACCTGGGCACCCAGATTGACAGTGACATTTTGTTTGACACTCACATTGCCAGGGTAGTTTGGAAGGCCTTCTACATTGGCCACCTCATCATGCAGTGATTCACATCTAGATCAAGGGAGGTCACTGTTCCCCTGTACTCATCACTCATCAGACCAATGATTGCATACAATGCCCCATTCAGATTGATGGGCCCACATATTCCTCGACAGGAGGTGAAAGGGTCTCAAACATATTTCTTATGCTGCCCGACTGAAGGAATTCCAGCTGTATTCAGTCGCTACTGTCTGCTCAGAGGTGACCTGTGCCTGACATACAAGACTATGTCCAACCCAGGATTAATGAACATGCTTCACCTCAAGACCTGTACATCCATCAGAACTACAAGGGCAGGAGACCTAAACCTCAACACAGATATTAATAGGATGTGCTGAAGGGACAGATTCCTCACCCAGAGAGTCCATATGCTGTGGAACAACATCCTGGTACATGTGAGGCTGAGCACCTCACTGGCTTTGTTCAAGTGAGATTGTGACCAATGGATGGGAGATTGCAGGTATACCCCAGGGATAACCTCAGTATCACTGCTTGACAGAGGCACAGCAAAATAATGGGCATATTATCCATCAACTTGCACGGGTGGCAGAAGCCACAAAACTCTGGGCTAGGCTTATAAATGCCCTAGGGCAGATAGTCTAGTATGAACCTGTGAACATAGGCCTTGGGCAGTTCCTGCTATTAGGACAGTGGTCTGCAGCAAGCTATATAGTAGTAGTCGGTTTTAGCCATTGGTTTTTGACCATGGCTATTCCATGTTGCTTCTTGTTGTGGTACAAACATGGGTGTGTGGTTATCCATGCTATGTATTGCTAGTCACCCTCATTTTGTATCTTGTTCCATGTGTTTGCACATGTACATCACTGTATGATGTGCAGCTGTTTCCACAGGGTCATATGAGTGGATATGGATGTTAGTTGGGGTCCTCAGGTGTGCATATTGTACATGATATTACATTACTTAACACATGGCATTCATGCCTCAGGTGGTGCTGCAGGGCCACCTCTGTCGGATACACATACTACACTCCCTGTACGTTTGGAAGCAGGTTGTGTCATGTTAGGCATCCCTGTTACTGTATGAGTGAGTCAGAGCGGTATCAGTCCCAGTGTTCCTACTGACCAAGCATATGTGCTATGCGTTGCCTCTTTGCCAAGGCCAGGCCATACTGGGCACGCCTCCTTCTTCATTCATGCTAACGAGTGCAGACCTGGTTTAGAGTGCTTAAAAGTGCCTTTATGGCACTTTGATTGACATGTCTTGTACTCATTTTGAAAGTCTGGAGACAAAAATAAATTCCCACTGCCAGTCTCGAACCCAGGACCTTGGTAACATTAGTCTGTATGACCTACCACTAAGCCATGACAGCCATACAAAAACACTCTGCTAAAATAAATATAACAGTCAATAGTAGGAATTAGTATAAAGGCAATATAGGAGATGTACCATCCAAAGCATGTGAGGCAAAGTTTTAATGGCCAAATCACTGGATTCCCATACTAACCTTCACACTCACAGAACACTGTCAACAGCATACCAGCATCGCCCACGCCTACAATCTGAAAGGGCTACGCCTATCTCACATACCTTTTATAGCAGTGTCCTGAAATCACAGTGAGACATGCAATCAACACACACCTGGCTGCATGCAATTAGCAAATGCTGCCTTACAATTGGTGCAGGGGCCATCACATGGACCTATGCAGATACCTACAAAAGCATTCAGTACCCACACTCCACTCATGCAATACAGTCATTGCACAAACCTAATGAGAAAGAGAGAGAGAGAGAGAGAGAGAGAGAGAGAGAGAAAATATACAGACAGCCAGCAGCAAAACCATGAGTAGCAAACAGCAAGCAGCAAGCAAGCACCACTGACACAGCAACAGCTGCCACAAACACAGGTAATGCAAAGTAGCAGGTTAATACTGTGTTTACTGTGACACCTCCAAATGTATCATAGTTCACTATCTATAGCTCTGTCCATGAGATAGGTTTTGTGTGCATAGTCCTGAAATATACACATATGTAATATTGCTGTACATGTTGCCCATACGTGACACTTCCGTAGCTTAGAACAGAAGGCCAGTTGTGCATATGATGCAGTAGATACCAGGGTCAGTAGAGGTTACTCCTCATTGGTGTGGGACCACTGTGTATGTATGGCACTCTTCAGGTACACATCCTGTAGTATGGCCAGGAAGTAATATCAGTCTGTAATGTGGTGCCATGTCCTCCTGGGGTGAATGTAGCACACATCCAGGGATACCATTCTGTAACAGTGATGCTATGTGTCCTGCAATGTTGAGGGTGGCCCTCACCTGGACATGTGAGAGGATAGGGAGGTTACAGTCATCTGTGATAACTAATTCCACTTGTGTAGGAGAATGGGGGGGGGAGATATCTGCACCTAAACTGTCTGCAACAATATTGCCAATATCTCAAACATGTTTTCCATACGGAAATGCACACACAGTAACATAACACATCCACACACTTGCCACATTCAGGCTTCAAAACACTATCTAGGTATATTCTGGTACATCTGCATGTTACAGTAGCATGTAGCACTATACTGAGTAGTGTCAGTTGTCTGTTGCCATGTTGTTTGGATAGAGTAAAAGGAGCATTTGTTTATCCTACTTTGTTTTGTGGACATTACTTGAAGTGTAACCTTACATGCATCATTGGTAACAACACCTTCTGTGTTGTTGTTCTGTTTGTACAGGGTGCTGTCAACATCACTGTTTGTTAAGGGAAATGTGCACCCTGCAGTGCATAGCCCCATTTGGCAAAAGAGACATCCCACACCCGCCATTGTGCACACACACCAACCCCACCCACAGTAAAACGCATACTTTCCATTTGCAAGGTCCAAACCCCTACCTAGATGTGTTATGACTCTAAAGGCAGACACATTAGCAGAGTGTGCTATTTGCATTAGTAGGAGCAATCTTTTCCAATGCTGTACTTAGAGGGTGCTGACATCATCTGTGTTTACGAAGAGGGATGTGCACCCTGTAGTGTGTTCTCCCAGTTGGCAAAAGGCACCTTCCCTCCACAGCGTTATGCACACACACAAACCCCACTCATACTAACACACATACATTCCCGTAGCAGGATTCAAACCCCTACCTAACTATGTTATGATACTAGAGACGGACGGATTAGCGGAGCGCGCTATTCACATTACTAGGAGATTTCATTTCAGTTGATCTACTTATAGGGTGCTGACATCATCAGTGTTTAGAAAGTGGAATGAGCTCCCTGTGGTGTGTTTCCACAGTTGCCAAAAGGGATGTGCTTCTCATACACACTTATACAGACACTTACCCCCATTCACACACACACATGCCACTTGCTGGATTCAAACCCCTACCTAACTATGTTATGACACTAGAGACAGACGATTAGCAGAGCGCTATTCGGATTACTGGGAGGTAGCATTTCTACTGATCTACTTATAGGGTGCTGACATCTTCATTGTTTGAAATGGGGAATGTGCATCCTGTGGTGTGTTTTCACAGTTGTTAAGAGGAACATTTGAACTAAGTGTGTGAGCATGCCCACTTCAGCCTTCCCATGGCATGTTGTGTGAATGATGTCTCATTTATCAAAGTGTGTGAGCATGCCCAGTGTGAGCTTTCCATATGTTGAACTATGCAGCCCATCACAGTTGTGGATGAGTGTGAACTCCACAAATAACTCCTGTTTAAGGTTGTGTGTTCTGTGACATGTTGTGTAGTTACTGTCCAGATGCTTCCTGTGAACACAACAGGGATTATACTGTGCCTGCAGGTTTTGCATGGGATACTTTGCATACAATTGTTAACATCCATTCATACTGACCTAGCACTGTTGTACTGTATAGTGTAGTGGTTCAGTACTTTCACTGTGGTGGACATTATCCTGGGCTTTAGTCCTATCACTGATTTACATTTCCATACTGTGCACAACAGCCTCTTTAGGGTCCAGTTGTGCATGTCTGCACAAAGGCAGTGCCTCTATGGACTCTGGTAATTACTGCCCCATAAGCTTAACAAGTGTAGTCTGCAAAGCTATGGAGAGGATCATAATGGAGCTCATGAAGAAAGATATGGAGGACATGCAGACATTGTACCTGTCCCAGTTTGTGTTGATCAAGGGCAAGTCATGCCTTTTGTACTTGGTTGACATTATCAAAACAGTAACTAAGGCCATTGATGAGGGAAAGGCAGTCCATAGAGCCTACCTTGCCCTTGAAAACACTTTCAACACAATACCCCACTCAGGTATTGTAGGAAACCCTACCAACAGAAATGTACACCCATATGTCACAAGATCAGGTTTCAAACTGTCTTACGGACAGGACCCACAGGGTTAGAGTTGCTGGCACTATGTCAGACACCAGGCCAGTCACATGTGGTCTCACACAGGGCTCAGTCCTTGGCCCCTATTGTTTGTTATCTACTTCTCAGAAGTACAGTCCAACATGGGAGGACTTTGGCTGACAAAGTTTGCAGATGACTGCACACTGGGTGCCATAGTGGACAGTGCATCAGACACGGATATCCTTCAGAAGGGGCTCACGGACACTGATAGCTGGTGCCAGAGCCATGGCCTGAAGTCAACTTGCAAAACATGTGTAGTCATACCCTTCAGGGAAAGCAAGGTAACCCCAAGCTACCATATAGGTGGCAATCCTCTAAGCACAGGGAAGGTTATCATGGACCTGGGGACCCAGGTTGACAGTCACTGTTCTGATGACACTCACATTGCTAAAGTGGCTAGTAGGACCTTCTACATTGTCCACATGATCAGGAAGGGATCCACATCCAGATCTAGTGGGTCATTGTTCCCCTGTACTCTTCACTTATCGGACCGGTGATCTGGTACACTGCCTTATCTGGATGTATCTCACCTGACATCTGCAGCAAGTGGGGAGACCCTGAATGTCCCCCAACAAAAGGATAAAGGGTCTCCAACATCTGTCATATGCTGCCAGATTGAAGACACTACAGCTCTATTCAGTCACATACTGTCTGCTTAGAGGTGACATGTGCATGACATGCAAGCATGTCCAACCAGGGATTAATGGACATGCTCCACCTCAAAATCTTCAGATCCACCTGAACCACTAGTGCAAGTGACTTACACCGTAGCAGGGATGTACATTGGACATGTTGGAGGGGTGGATTTATCACCCGGAGACTCCCTATGCTGTGGAATACAATCACGGTCCATGTGAGTCACAGCACCTTGCTGGCTCTGTTCAAGAGGTATCCTGACCTGTGGATGGGAAATCATAGGTTTACCCCGTGGATCGGCACTGTGTCACTGCAGGAGACAGGCACGACAAACGAATGGGCACAGTACTGTTGTCATATAAGGGGTGGCGACGCAACCAGACTCTGGACTAGGCTTAGAACTGCCTTGGGGCAGATAGCCTAGTATGAACCTATGAACCTATCTGACCATGTTGCATTATGTTCAGATGTGAACTACTTACAACGGCCTCAACCAACTGCAGTAGTGTATTCCACAACATGGGTGTACATTGGCAAACACTACCGATGTGCCCAAGGCCATTTCTAATGGTTATTGGATAGTGTGTTTGTCCATCAACACATCATAAGTGCAGTTTGGCATGACATATGTCTTGTTTTGTATACTGTGCCTCTGTCTACCTGTGACACAACATTGATACCCAGGGTATACCTACCATCTCCCATCCACTCGTTAGGATCCCTGTTGAGTAGAATCAATGAGTGACTCTATGGATAACCTGTACTGGTAGTTTACTCATGCGTGGTGGTGGCTTCTGTGTTATGGATAATGCAGTACAGCTTGTCCTATGTATGTCAGTGCTGGGGTTCAGGTCCCTCATGTGCATATCTCCCTGCCATTCACATTGTACAAGGTACGGCATGTGCATTGCTGACAGCTTGGACATGGCTTTCTACATCAGGCACAGCTTGTGTCTGGGTGGCCAGCATGGCAGTGTGTGGAGCTGCATTCTGTTTAATCAGGCGACACATTACATGTGTTCCAGCTCTTTGATACTCCTGGTGAGGTACTGTTGTGGACTTTACAGTTGCTGAATGTATCTGCTGAGGTACACCACACAGGCGCTGTTGTGGTCATTTGTAATGCTGCTGAAAGATAACTGCAAAACCACAATGACCTCCCCTTAGCTAGATGTCATAACCCTCATGATTAGGTTGGTATATGGATTGTTGCTGTTAACCCTACAGCCACATTTTTGTCCAATGCAGGATATCTATCACCTTGTGTCCCCCATTCTGGCATTACATGTTAGGTATGTCATGGGTCGACACCTATGTGGGAATTGGTGGTCACTTACTGGATTATCCACAGAGGCTGACTATACTGTTTTCACCATTTAACATGCTGACATGGCTATGGCACCAGCTGTCTGTTTCTATGTGGCCCTTTTATGGGATGCTTGTGTCAGCTGGTGTATCAGATATGTCAGGCGGCTTGTTGTCCTCTACAAACATGTTCCAGCACAGTCCTTACTTGTTGGCCTGTACCTATGGGGCATATATACCAGATGGTGAAGGTCCCAGGACCAAGCTTTGTGGGATGCCTGTTATATGTGGTTTGTAGTCTGACATGGTTGCTGCATGTCTGACCATGTCAGTTCTGTCGTTGGTCTGGTTTGCAACCCTCCCATGACATTGGGGTGTATATATCAGCTGGTGAGCAAATCTATACGGAACACATAGGGTATTGTACAGAAGGCTTTGCAAGGTCCGCTACACTGTGTGGACCACATTGCCCTCATCACTGACTTCAAGTACTGTTTCAACTGAGTCACACATGTTTAGGGGTGGGTCTGCACTTTGTAAACCCACACTGGGTAGGGTCGGGTGTCAATAGATCCACAATATCATTATGTCTGTGGTACATGCTGGTCCTTTCCATAGCTGTGCAGACCAAACCTCTCATGATTCTGTGGTGGTTGTTTTTCCTATCCATTCAGGAGACACCTTTGTTGAGAACACCCACTGTTGTTGTACACTGCTCTTTGGGTACGCATTCTGTGGTAAGGGTGACATAATGTCAGGGAGGCGGCAGTCTGCTGGGGAAGGTATTTGGCATTATGGGGGGGGGGTTTGCACTGCACATGTCAGGATGTATGTTGGCCATACCTGTGTGTGTCTGGTATGTTGTTTGTAATATCTGTGTGATCCGGAGCATATCCAGGAATCAACAACATGCTTACTACCATCATTTGCAACAGCCTTGGGGTTATCTGTAGTGTCCTGTACAATCTGTATCATAATGGGTTCATACTAGGCTACCCCCTAGGGCATCTGTAAGCCTGCATGTCCATTTTGTTTGATGGATTCTGGGGAATTGTTTACACCTGTGTCAGTGCTAGTATGATACCGGGGTATAGTGACAAACAGCTCAGAAGCTGACTTCACACTTCTTCGGACTGAGATGGTATCCATTAAGCCCACTGGGCCAGTGGAAACCACAACACACAATGGTGACTCCTGCACAGACACTTTCTACGGACATCTCCGAGTAAGCATGGACCATGCAATCACAAATGAGAATGAGACCTTCACCACCAAGGGAAAGTGGCCTGTCTGGTGGACCCCAGCCATAAACGAACTGTATAACAGATGAAGGATACTAATGCAAGACAGAGCTACATCTCCAGAATGTAAGGCAGCTGTGATCAGCAGTAGTAGAAAGCTACATTCTCACATAAAGACACCCAAGTTCAACTTGGGGACATAAATCACCACAGACGATGAAGGTAACCACACTGCTTTCTTCAGTTATGTCTGACGCCTGGGTGGGAACCCTCATATATGCTCAGATTTGGTACACAACAACTTATATCCCAGGGACCTGACAGATATTACTGACACCCTGGCAGACCAGTTCAGTGCAATGTACCCTCCCTCACCACAAAGACTTGATAGTTATCACAACAGAATGAAACCTCACTGTCTACCTGAGTGTCCATGTGAGAGCCGCAGTCAGCAAAGACGAGTACACAGCATCAATGGGACCTGATGGTATCCCCAGTTGCATGCTATGTGAACTACAGATGGAGATAAACCTGTATATGCAGATGCTATTTAACCTTAGCCTTGCTACAGGATCTGTACCTGAACACTGGCGACGGCAACAGTGGTCCCACTCCACAAAGGAGATGCCTCCACAGACCCTGGCAGCTACCACCACACAAGCTTAAACAGCCTTGTCTGCAAAGCTTTGTGAAGGGTCATTATGGAGCTTCCACACAGAGACATTGGTGTCCTACAGACCCTTGATCACACCCAATTCAGCTTTGTACAGTGCAGATCCCATGCTTTGCACCAAGTTGACTACTTTGAAACTGTCAGTAGAGCCGCTGATGAGGGCTACACAGTCCACACAACCTACCTGCGCTTGGCTAAGGCCTTTGACACAATACCCCACTCAGGCCTCATAGACAAGCTCAACAGCTGAAATATAACACCATATGTCACAGCATAGGTTGCAAAATGGCTCAGAAACAGAACCCATAATGTCAACATTGCAGGTGCCTTGTCAGGTTCAAGGCCAGTCACAAGTGGTGTCCCACAAGGTTGTGTCCTGGGACCTCTCTTATTTGGTATTTACTTTTCAGATGTGAAAGCAAACATAGGAGGGTTGTGGCCGACAAAGTTTACAGATGACTGCAACCTGGGCACCATAGTGAATACATCAGCCAGCACACACATCCTACAGACTGCCGTCACACAGACAGATAGCTGGTGCTGGACTCATGGCCTAAAACTGACTGCAACTGATGTGTAGCCATCCCCTTTGGGAGGAACACAGTACCCACAGATCTGTACATAGACAGCAACCCAATGAGTACAGGAAACAAATCAGACAGCTGGGGACACATGTAGATAGTGACATCTCATTTGACACCCATGTTGCCAAAGTTGTTTGACAGACTTTCTATCTTGGCCACCTTATCATGGAGGGTATTCCATCCAGACCATAGGAGGTCATTGTACCACTATACTTCTCCCTTATCAGGCCCATGCTTGAATACAACGCCCCATTTGGTATGTACCTCAACCAGCACTTGCAGCAGCTGGAGAGACCCCACAAGTACCTTACCATGAAGATCAGGGATCTACAACACATGTCATATACTTCCAGAATAACTAAAACAAGCTTTTTCAGTGTCATACCACATACGACAGGTGACCTATGCCTGACATACAAGACCATGTCCGATCAGGATTTGGTAGACATGCTCCACTGCAAGCAATCCACATCCACCAGAAACATGGGAGCTAAAGATTTGAACCTCAGCACATACATGTATAGGACATGCTGAAGGGACAGAGTCATAACTCAGAGGCATCTCAAACTCTAGCAGAGTATCCCAGTTCATGTTAGACAGAGTACCTCACTGACTCTCTTCAAGAGACATCTGGACAGCTGCATGTGGACAGGGGCACAGACTGGACAGAGGCATAGTCACATTATTCAATTATGTAAGGTGGTCATAATGTGTCACTACTAAGTCAGAGGCACAATATTTCGTATCTATGCAGTACACATATTACCACTATGAGGGGTGGCAATAGCAATATTCATCAAGGACACCCTCACCTCATGGTTGGTGGCAACACACGATGCATTGGACACCATCCGGTGCAATTAACCATAGGCAAGACTGCTCTGAAGTTTGTAGCATGTTACAGGCCATCCTCTGAAACTCAGGTACCTCACAGAGCTTTCATGAAAACAGTGGCGGGATACATGTACCTGCAAACACCATCACACTGGGTGATCCCAACTATCCAAATATAGACTGGGATCAGTACTACAGCCACAACACTCTAGCCCACAGGTTCCTAGAGTTCATACACTCACATGCCATGGAAGAACTAGTCACCATCCCCACAAGAGGAGACAACATAGTAGATCTCATCATCACAAACATGGGCTCACAATGTTCAACACCAGAGGTATACCCATCATTGGTGAGATCAGATCATGACCTACTCTCAGTGGAAGTCCACATCCCACCCCCACCCCAGATAGAAAAGACCACAGTGCAGAACCTCTCAGAAGCCGACTACACACTTCTAATGACTGTTGTGGTCTCTTTCAAAGCCCCCAAGCCAGCAGACACCATTACCCAAGCCACTGTATCACTTACAACTGCCTTCTACCAGCACCTTCAAGACTGCATGGATGAGGCAATCCCAAACAAAACACAGACTCATTGTACCAGAGGCAAGCGCCCAGTGTGGTGGACCTCAGCCATAAACAAGCACTACAACACAAGGAAGGAGGTACTACAAGATAGAGCGATATCCGTGGAAGGGTAGACACCCCTGCTCAATATAGGTGAAACACTGAGTTCCCCATGAAATCATCCAAGGCGAATATTGGGAGTAAACCCACTAAGGGCTCACGGACAACAATGAGGCCTTTTATACATACGTTACACACCAGGGAGGAAACTCCCAGATATGCTCAGAATAGGCTCAGAATGTTGTAAATATCACTGAACCTACAGACATTGCCAACATACTGGCTGACAGGTTCAGTGCAGATTTCTCCCCACCCTCCACCACAACTGGAGAGATATGTATGAAAGAGGATTGTAGCCCCCAAACATCTCAAATGCTCAGGTGGGAACTGCTCTATCCAAGGGAAAGGACGCAGCATCCATGGGACCAGATGGTGTCCCTGGTTTTGTGCTCCATGAACTCACTCAAGAATTAAACCCGCAGTCAGGGCAGCTGTATGATCTTAGCCTCAACTCAGGATATGTTCCCAAGGAGTGGCATATGTCAATGGTGGACCCACTTCACATGGGGTGCCTCCACCGACCACGGAAACTACCATCCCATCAGCTTGACAAGCAGGGTCTGCTAAGCTATGGAGAAGATCATAATGGAAGTCATAGATGAGGACATAGGGACTTGCAGACATTAGATCCAACCCAGTTAGGCTTTGTTGAGGGCAGATCATGCCTTTTAAACTTGGTTGACTGTTTCATAACAGACACCAAGGCCATTGACAAGGGCAAGGCACTCCACACAGCCTACCTTGACCTGGCAAAGGCTTTCAACACAATACCCCACTCGGGTATCATTGAAAACATCACCAGCTTAAATGTGAACCCATACATCACAAGATGGGTTGCAAACCGCCACGTGACAGAACAGACAGGTTCAGACTTGCTGGTGCCATGTCACACTCCACAACTGTCACAAGTGGTGTCCCACAGGGCTCAGTCCTGGGCCCACTATTGCTCAGCATCTACTTTTCAGAAGTACAAGCAAACACAGCAGGATTATGGCTGACAAAGTTTGAAGATGACTGCAGACTGGGAACCATAGTTGGACACCCATCTGACACAGACATCCTTCAGAAGGGTGTCATAGACACGGATAACTGGTGCCAGAGCCATGGCCTTACATTACACACTAAACAATGCATAGCCATACCCTTTGGGAAGAACAAGGTTACCACTAGTTCCCATGTAGGTGGCAATCCTCTAAGCACACAGGAGGTTATCAGGGACCTGGGCACCCAGGTTGAGAGTAACCTTTGTTTGACACTCACGCTGCCAGGGTAGTTAGGTAGAACTTCTACATTGCCCACCTCATCATGCAGGGATTCACATCTAGATCCAGGAGGTCATTGTTCCCCTGTACTCTTCACTCATCGGACCATTGATTGAGTGCAATGCCCCATTCAGCATGTATATGACCCGACACCTATGGCAATTGGATGGGCCCACAAATTCCTCGACAGGAGGAGAAAGGGTCTCAAACATATTTCTTATGCTGCCCGACTGGAGGAATTCCAGCTTGATTCCGTGACTTACCGCCTGCTCAGAGGTGACCTGTGCCTGACATCCAAGGCCATGTCCAAACCTGAGTTAATGTACACTTCACCTCAAGACCTCTACATCCATCAGAACTACAGTGGCAGGAGATTTAAACCTCAACACAGATATTAATAGGATGTGCTGGAGGGACAGATTCTTCAACCAGAGAGTCCCTATGCTGTGGAACAACATCCTGGTACATGTGAGGCTGAGTACCTCACTGGCTTTATTCAAGTGAGATCTTAATCAATGGATGGGAGATTGCAGGTATGCCCCAGGGATAACCTCAGTATCACTGCTTGTCAGAGGCACAGCAATATAATGGGCAAATTATCCGTCAGAGTGAAGGTGCAGACTCCACGAACTCTGGTCTAGGCTTATAAATGCCCTAGGGCAGATAGCCTAGTATGAACCTGTGAACCTGTGAACATAGGCCTGGGGCAGTTGCTGCTATTAGGACAGTGGTCTGCAGCAAGCTATATAGTAGTAGTCAGTTTTAGCCATTGGTGTTTGACCATGGCTAATGCATGTTGCTTCTTGTTGTGGTAACAACAGGGTGTGTGGTTATCCATGCCATTTATTGGTAGTCACCCTCATTTTGTATCTTGTTCCATGTTTTGCACATGTACATCACTGTATGAGGTGTGACCCTGGTAGTGTCAGGGTGCTGATGTGCTTTGACCCTGTTTTCTATTACAGCACTGATATGTGCATTCTATACTGTGTGCATTTACACTGCACACATCTTGCTGTTTATACCTTTGGCATTGGGTAGCATTACATCTAGGTTCCTATCCCTTGTGATAGCTATGAGGTGGGTTTGTGTTTTTGTGGTTTATGATTGGTGAGGGTGGATGTTAGTCATGGTCCTCAGGTGTGCATATGATACATGGTATTACATTACTTAACACATGGCATTCATGCCTCGGGTGGTGCTGCAGGGCTGCCTCTGTCGGATGCACATACTACACTCCCTGTACATTTGGAAGCAGGTTGTGTCATGTTAGGCATCCCTGTTACTGTATGAGTGAGTCAGAGTGGGTATCGGTCCCAGTGTTCCTACTGACCAAGCATATGTGCTATGTTGCCTCTTTGCCAAGGCCAGGGCATACTGGGCACGCCTCCTTCTGCCTACTGGGACAAGGTCAGGTTGTTCCTCCTCCAAGTCACCCCCGCCTGTGGTGGCCTTGGCAATGGTGGGATGTTTGGCCCAGCCCTGTGCTGGTCCTGCTGCAGCCAGCTGCAGGATCATATTATGTAGCATAGCACATATCATGATCATTTGGGTACATGTAGTTGGTGTGTACTGCAAAGCTCCACCAGACGTGTCCAGACACCGGAACCGTGACTTGAGCAGCCCAAACACACGCCTATGATATTACGTGTTTGTGCGTGTGCCTCATTATGGCGTTCCTGTTCGGGTGTGTGTGCATTTCTGATGGGTGTCATCAGCCACGGCTCGAGTGCATAACCAGCATCCCCACTAGGTGTCCGTGTGGGAAGTCCCCATTGGCAAATGATTGGTACAGCTGCGCCAGATGCCAGATGTGGGAATCGTGGTAGCTCCCAGGGCAGCCAGCACACACATTCATTATTATGCCCTGGGCATCACACACGACCTGGCAGTTGATGGAGGGGTATCCCTTGCGGTTAATGTAGACTCTACCCGCTCACGGCTGGTGCCTTGATGCGTGTGCGTGCAGTCTATTGCACCCAGCACCTCAGGGTATCCCGCTATTTGCTGGAAGAGACGATATTGCTGGACACAACCTCACGGTCACTAGGGACATATATATGATCACTGACATGTGGTGACATGGCATCCAGGAACTGGTGCAGTACCCTGGAGGCTGATGCCTGTGATATCCCCATCATATCGCCAGTTGGTCTCTGAAAGGTACCTGTTGCTAGTATTCTTAGGCCAACACATACCTTGGTTTCCACTGGGATGGGTTCCCCTCTGTTGGTTCTGTGTGTGAGGCGTGGCCTGCACAGCTCAACAATCTGCTGCAGGAGCTCTCTGTCCACTCTATAGCGCTCTACTATCTCCAGCTCATGTAACCCATGGTAGGTGACCCTAGGCCTGTATACTCTTCTCCTTCTCCTCACTCTGGGTTGTCTGTCAGCATCTGCATTATCACCACCCTCAGCAATTCGCCTATGTCTGATTATAACAGCTATGGCAGCCCCTAGCATTTCTGCTCTGAGTTCAGCTTTTTTCAGGTTTCAATTCTGATAGCTTAGTTTCTGGCAGTATCTCTTGTGAGAAACAGCCTGCACTGCTCTTTGTTGTGTTTTAAGTGCTGGGTTGGGCTTCTAGTCTGCCTGTGTAATTGCCTGCTTCTAATTGTTTCCACCAATTAACTTTAGTAGTAACTTCTGGCAGTTTCCCTGTATTTTGGTTGTTTCCTATTTCCTCTCTGTTTCCTGAGGGGGAGCAATGTGCACACCGGCTTAAACACGCTCACAGTAACTTAAACGCGTGTACACATCCCTACACGGTGTTACACGCACGCACACATCCTTACACGGTGTTAGCTAGGCTGATTCATGCTAAAACGCAGACACCGCCTTACACACGTGCGCATGCGCCAGAAACCGTTGTAAACAGTTTGCAACACGCTCCCACATGTTGAACCTGCCTTACACGCTGCACGCCGCGCATGCACGTATATCAAGAAACTTAGAGTGTAGGGATAGCGTATGCCCTCAATTTCTTGACATTCCTAGTGTTCTGTTGGGACACACCTCCTCCCTGATGTCTGTCTGTCATCTCTTACCTTACATTGCCCTCCAATCTGGTACATTTCTTTCTATCCTTCCCCATGATGTCACCTACCTCTTTACTCTGTTCCTCCCCTTCTCTAACTCTTACACTACTCAGAAAGTGCTCATTACTTATGTGGCAGTGTGATTCAGTATTGTAACCCTCATTTACATAGGATTGCCTAGTAATGCTTAGTTACATATCTTACACGGAGCTTCCCTGACAACCACTAAGCGGAGGCCATATTGTTTTGCTCTGCAAGTCCCTCCATTGACATTTCATGTAATATATAAATCCCACAATTGTGGGCTTATAAGCTTCGGTTTCAGTTTTAGGTAGCGCACCCGCTTGCTGGTGTGGAGGAATTCCAGCTTGATTCCGTGACTTACCGTCTGCTCAGAGGTGACCTGTGCCTGACATCCAAGGCCATGTCCAAACCTGAGTTAATGTACACGCTTCACCTCAAGACCTCTACATCCATCAGAACTACAGTGGCAGGAGATTTAAACCTCAACACAGATATTAATAGGATGTGCTGGAGGGACAGATTCTTCAACCAGAGAGTCCCTATGCTGTGGAACAACATCCTGGTACATGTGAGGCTGAGTACCTCACTGGCTTTATTCAAGTGAGATCTTAATCAATGGATGGGAGATTGCAGGTATGCCCCAGGGATAACCTCAGTATCACTGCTTGTCAGAGGCACAGCAATATAATGGGCAAATTATCCGTCAGAGTGAAGGTGCGGCAGACTCCACGGAACTCTGGTCTAGGCTTATAAATGCCCTAGGGCAGATAGCCTAGTATGAACCTGTGAACCTGTGAACATAGGCCTGGGGCAGTTGCTGCTATTAGGACAGTGGTCTGCAGCAAGCTATATAGTAGTAGTCAGTTTTAGCCATTGGTGTTTGACCATGGCTAATGCATGTTGCTTCTTGTTGTGGTAACAACAGGGGTGTGTGGTTATCCATGCCATTTATTGGTAGTCACCCTCATTTTGTATCTTGTTCCATGTTTTTGCACATGTACATCACTGTATGAGGTGTGACCCTGGTAGTGTCAGGGTGCTGATGTGCGCTTTGACCCTGTTTTCTATTACAGCACTGATATGTGCATTCCTATACTGTGTGCATTTACACTGCACACATCTTGCTGTTTATACCTTTGGCATTGGGTAGCATTACATCTAGGTTCCTATCCCTTGTGATAGCTATGAGGTGGGTTTGTGTTTTGTGGTTTATGATTGGTGAGGGTGGATGTTAGTCATGGTCCTCAGGTGTGCATATGATACATGGTATTACATTACTTAACACATGGCATTCATGCCTCGGGTGCTGCAGGGCTGCCTCTGTCGGATGCACATACTACACTCCCTGTACATTTGGAAGCAGGTTGTGTCATGTTAGGCATCCCTGTTACTGTATGAGTGAGTCAGAGTGGGTATCGGTCCCAGTGTTCCTACTGACCAAGCATATGTGCTATCGTTGCCTCTTTGCCAAGGCCAGGGCATACTGGGCACGCCTCCTTCTGCCTACTGGGACAAGGTCAGGTTGTTCCTCCTCCAAGTCACCCCCTGCCTGTGGTGGCCTTGGCAATGGTGGGGGATGTTTGGCCCAGCCCTGTGCTGGTCCTGCTGCAGCTGTTTCCGCAGGATCATATTATGTAGCATAGCACATATCATGATCATTTGGGTACATGTAGTTGGTGTGTACTGCAAAGCTCCACCAGACGTGTCCAGACACGGAACCGTGACTTGAGCAGCCCAAACACACTCTATGATATTACGTGTTTGTCGTGTGCCTCATTATGGCGTTCCTGTTCGGGTGTGTGTGCATTTCTGATGGGTGTCATCAGCCACGGCTCGAGTGCATAACCAGCATCCCCCACTAGGTGTCCGTGTGGGAAGTCCCCATTGGCAAATGATTGGTACAGCTGCGTCAGATGCCAGATGTGGGAATCGTGGTAGCTCCCAGGGCAGCCAGCACACACATTCATTATTATGCCCTGGGCATCACACCGCGACCTGGCAGTTGATGGAGGGGTATCCCTTGCGGTTAATGTAGACTCTACCCGCTCACCGGCTGGTGCCTTGATGCGTATGTGCGTGCAGTCTATTGCACCCAGCACCTCAGGGTATCCCGCTATTTGCTGGAAGAGACGCATATTGCTGGACACAACCTCACGGTCACTAGGGACATATATATGATCACTGACGTGGTGACATGGCATCCAGGAACTGGTGCAGTACCCTGGAGGCTGATGCCTGTGATATCCCCATCATATCGCCAGTTGGTCTCTGAAAGGTACCTGTTGCTAGTATTCTTAGGCCAACACATACCTTGGTTTCCACTGGGATGGGTTCCCCTCTGTTGGTTCTGTGTGTGAGGCGTGGCCTGCACAGCTCAACAATCTGCTGCAGGAGCTCTCTGTCCACTCTATAGCGCTCTACTATCTCCAGCTCATGTAACCCATGGTAGGTGACCCTAGGCCTGTATACTCTTCTCCTTCTCCTCACTCTGGGTTGTCTGTCAGCATCTGCATTATCACCACCCTCAGCAATTCGCCTATGTCTGATTATAACAGCTATGGCAGCCCCTAGCATTTCTGCTCTGAGTTCAGCTTTTTCAGGTTTCAATTCTGATAGCTTAGTTTCTGGCAGTATCTCTTGTGAGAAACAGCCTGCACTGCTCTTTGTTGTGTTTTAAGTGCTGGGTTGGGCTTCTAGTCTGCCTGTGTAATTGCCTGCTTCTAATTGTTTCCACCAATTAACTTTAGTAGTAACTTCTGGCAGTTTCCTGTATTTTGGTTGTTTCCTATTTCCTCTCTGTTTCCTGAGGGGAGCAATGTGCACACCGGCTTAAACACGCTCACAGTAACTTAAACGCGTGTACACATCCCTACACGGTGTTACAGCACACATCCTTACACGGTGTTAGCTAGGCTGATTCATGCTAAAAGCAGCGCTTTACACGCCTTACACCGCGTGCGCCCGCGCAAACCGTTGTAAACAGTTTGCAACACGCTCCCACATGTTGAACCTGCCTTACACGTGCGCACACGCACGCATGCACGTATATCAAGAAACTTAGAGTGTAGGGATAGCGTATGCCCTCAATTTCTTGACATTCCTAGTGTTCTGTTGGGACACACCTCCCTCCCTGATGTCTGTCTGTCATCTCTTACCTTACATTGCCCTCCAATCTGGTACATTTCTTTCTATCCTTCCCCCCCATGATGTCACCTACCTCTTACTCTGTTCCTCCCCCTTCTCTAACTCTTACACTACTCAGAAAGTGCTCATTACTTATGTGGCAGTGTGATTCAGTATTGTAACCCTCATTTACATAGGATTGCCTAGTAATGCTTAGTTACATATCTTACTGGAGCTTCCCCTTGACAACCACTAACGGAGGCCATATTGTTTTGCTCTGCAAGTCCCTCCATTGACATTTCATGTAATATATAAATCCCACAATTGTGGGCTTATAAGCTTCGGTTTTCAGTTTTAGGTAGCGCACCCCGTTTGCGCGGGTGTGCGCTACAGTTAAACACATAAATCCCGTGGAAAAAAAAAAAAGTTATATAACTTTTTGCAACACTTTCATGCCAATGGCCACATATTTGGCCATTGGCATGCTTAATGTAACAAATGCTTTATTTGGAGCTGACATAGCTCCGTTTTTAATTTTGCAGAAATGTACTCAGTTGTCAGCTGAGTACATTTCTGCAGCTAACACATCCGTTACACGGACTGGTTTGGGCTTCGTGGATCACTCACATACCTCATTTGCATATCTTGGAGCTGCAAATGAGGTATTGAGCATTTCCACGCCCACTCCGTGTAAGAGACGTGTTAGCTGTCTCTTACACGGAGATTTGGGCTGTTGCTGAATCAGGAGGCTTACACGGAGGCTTACACTACTCTTAAACTCCGTGTAAGCCTTCCTGAATCTGGCCCAATGTTTTTCAACAACATCTAAAGTTTCACCTAATGTCATTCAACAGTTTGTTAAGTTGCTTGGTTTTTGAAGCATTAAGTGCACATGGAAATATTGCTTATTTTCATAATAACTTAGAAATGACTAGTAATATTTCCAGCATAATGTGATATAAACCAGCATTTTTACTGAACTGTTCTGTCTCCCACATTTGTTTTTCACACAATATACCTCAATAAAATGTAGGCCTTTAAGATATAAAAATATGAATAATAAGTGCAAAATATTAATTTCTCCACTACAGGGCATCTTAGACTAACAATTTTAAGTGTCATTTTGTTAATAACTCCTTGCCCTTTGTAATACTGCCTATTATTAGTTGGAAAGTCACTTAGTTAAAAAGATATGCCCAAAATAATTCATAAGGCAGTATGGGTGCAAATTGGAAGTTTATCAAAAAAGGTGTTTCAGGGTTGAGTGAGTTAAGACAAGCAAGTCAGAAATCGGGATTTCACTAAAGAAGATCCTCCACTTTGATAGAAGCATATTGAAGTAAGACAAAATGTATGGTAATGCCCTTCTGCAATATACTGAACTCCCATGGGGGATATCAACAGCAGAGACAGAGACCAACTAGTAGATATAGGTGAGGAAACACAGTACAAAGCTATAATATTTTATAAGTCCAGCTGTGAAACCATACTGTAGCTTATTTGTACCAAGGGTGTGAGCTGACACAGTGGCACAATGACCTCTGTAAATTGGTGAATGCATAGGTATGAATATCGAATGTGGTAAGGAACAGGACATGCTTAGCAATGCAGGCCATCAATACAGTGATGCAGGATTGTATCCAGCTATAACATGCCCGTCACTACTGTCAGTATAGGATGTGCTGAATGGTCAGAATATGACAGTCGACAGATATAGTTATGGTAAATGGGGGATGGGGGGACCATTGCACCTACATATGTGTCAGCCAAGGAGAGTGCACATACACATACACACACACACACACACACACACACACACACACACACACACACACACACACACACACACACACACACACACACACACACACACACACACACACACACACATATACACACACACCATACAAGTCTTGTCATGGGGTGTACAACAGATGCAACAGAGACTGAGGTACTACTGCTGGCCTTATACCAACAAGGTATGTGCATCCTGGACAAAGATAAACTAGACAAGACATTCCAGGACTAGGTGTGGCATGGACTGATGCAGGATATCATTGTTGTGGTGGGTTATAAAAGGACTGTGCTACTTTGAACAAAGGATTTCTGATATGTTTTTTTTTTATTTATATTTGTTAACCAAGTGAGTGAGTTAGTTTGTAGACCTTTTTAAGTATTCTATGCCAAGACCAAGGCATGGGACATTTCTGTGAACATACCTACCACTGGAGATGGACCAACCACACAGTACCACCTAACTGAGGTGAAACAGCCTTATTACCCTTGTGAGGAGTGTGATTGCACTAGTGGTGGCTTGGATGATTGAGCTAGGCATGATGGCCAGGGTTCCTGTAGGGAATGCGTTAGGTTAGTAATAGCAGGAACATGTCCATGTTGCACATTGACCTGCATTTAAGGTGGGCCATATTCAGCAAAACACCTATGCATATCTGTTCTGCAGGTATGTCTGAGCTGCAACTAAATATGACTGAGCTTCAGCTGCATGTGCCCATATGGCTGTTGGCAGATTGTATCACCCATTGGTATGTGATCCACATTTTGGGGGGGATTGAAGCACATGTTCTACTGCTGTCATAGTTATGTTATCCTTATACTTTCACAAGTTCAACTGGTGGATAGTCCAGCATAAGAAGATAGTACATTTCACATGTTGCTGGCATAGATGGCCATCTGCACATGGCACAGTCTGATGATGTGAAGGCACAGTCAGTAATGGTGAAACTATAGGGCTTGTACAAATCCTCCACATTTGATGTAATGCTGGTGGCACAGGCACCAGACCTCTGACCTTGCTTATGTTAGATGTTGGACTCCACTACAGCTGCACAGAATTCACCAACACAGACTATGTTGTAAAAATTCCCACATAGTGTTTGTGGGCCCCCACTGCCACCAAATGTGGCAAAGTTGCCACCAGATATGACATAGGTGTTGTTATCCAGTTTGTTTCAATGAATAGTCCACAAGGAACAACATTCGCTGTAAGTGCATAGAGGGAATCTATGCTACTGTACTGGGTATAGGTACAGGTCTCCAACTTCCGCACTCAAATTAGACTGCACACTATTCACTTACAGAGTCACACTGATCTCTCCATAAACCAATTTCTCCCTGAACACCTCTATCCATGATAACTGCTTTTCACACAAAATATTATTTTTCACAGGCACCCAATTTCCAGGGAAGGCTGTTGAATTATCCAGTTCTACACATATTTCTTCAAGGACCTGGTAGTACTTCCACTACTCTGAAAAAGTCACAGGTTTCCAGTTTCCTTTTGGCTATTATTGTGCCAATTGATATCTTTTTCACAGATAGTTAGCCAAAATAGTCTCGAAGATGTTGCCCTTACAGTTTGTTATTCTGCAGTGTAAATGATGAAGTACACATAACAAATACCCTCAGCAGCCCCAAATGCACTTTTTTTAAAACAGTACCCACATCAACAGATAGAACTACATCCTATGGAGCCTTTGCTTCTAAGCCCATAAGGCAAGCCACCACACAATCTAACATTCTGGTCATTGGAGGCTTCATTGTGGGAGAAGGTCATGGTCAGTTGCTTATCAGGGGTTAGGATTTGCCACATTATGCGCATACTCAGTTCATTGGACCAAAAGTAAAAGTATAACTCAGTCATAGTCCATGTGGGCGTAAATGACCTGAGATGTATATCCCTAGACTATATGATTAGTGGCATCATGAATATCTCAGAATATGTGTTCCAGGCTGGTATGAGCCTAGCACTGAGCAGGATTTTGCCTTCTCCAAGGATGATGCCACAATATGAACAAAAGATTCTAAGGGGATGCAATATTTGTCAGCAAGGAAGGAGATGGTCAACAGACCACGCTGCTTTGCCAGGGATGGTCTGCATCACTCCCCTCTAGGCTTTAGAATATTAGCTAAAACATTGTCTTCCCCCATTGTGCCTTTTTTAGGCAATGCCAGACTGAAAGTACTTCTGACATAGCAAATCAAAACCATGAAAATCTAAAAGTTATTACTGCTCAATGCTGAATTTCAAAACACTGAATTTTAAGCCATAGACATGCACACTTACAACACCAATGACTAACCCTTTCTAAAACTTAAAAGCTAATTACTTACCAGCTTAACAGAAACTGGATGATATAAAACCAATCTAGATGGATGCTACACCCCCACTGTATATATTAACTAAAAGATTGTATTACAGTGGGGAAAAGGGCATATATCTTTTACTTACCTTATAGTACTGTACACACTGCCACTACTGCCAGGAGCACATGAAATGCCCACCATATTACTTTAGATGCTTCCCGTAAAAATGTAAACAGACATACCCACATTTAGAAGCACTACAACACTACTTTCTATGCTACTATTGGTATTCTGATAGTCGGGACTTTAAGTTATAGTAATGTTTTTTATCACAAGCAAGTCACAAGTGAAAGGAAACACACATCACATCTATTGCTTAAAATTCAGCATTCTGAAATTCTGCATTGTAAGTTTTCAGTATAATGACACTCAGTCAAATGAGTTTTCAGTTTTTTTGAAAATTAGATATTGTAGTCTCAGTCAAATGAAATTCAGTATTTTGAGTTTTCAGTCGTGTGAAGTAGACTCCCCTAGGGAACCAGTAATTAAAGCTCTTTCTAAGGCCAAGAACACTGCATCAATGGGCCCAGACAATATCCCAGGATGCCTTTTAAATAGCAGTAAACATAACCTATCAGGCCCCTGGAATTGCTATTTAACTGTAGCCTCCAAACAGGCTTTGCGCCTCACAAATGGGGAACAGCAGCATTCAGCCCTCTGCACAAAGGTGGGCCATCTACAAACCTGAAAACTACAGACCCATAAGTCTCACTAGTCTTATATGTAAAGCCATGGAAAGAATTATCATGGAAATGATCGATAATGATATAGTAAACCTCCAGACACTGGACCCGACCCAACCCAGTTTGGATTTGCCAAGGGCATGTCATGCCTACTCAACCTGGTGGACTTCTTTGAGAAGGTCACCAAAGCAATGGATGAGGGTAAAATTGTTCACACTATCTATCTTGACCTGGCCAAGGTATATGACACAATATCCCATGTGATGATGTGAGGTAGTGCCAGCTATGCCAGAGGGAGCAGTACAGTGCATGCGTAATAAAAGTCAGTATAACTGGCTGAAGTTTTGTAAAGCATTATATGTCATTTGCATATCTAACTGATTTGTAACTGTTGAAATGAATATATTGTAACAGAGGATACAGGAGGAAAAGAGGTTTACCTCAGTCCAGTTAACTTTGAAAACTACTCTGAAATTAAATTACCTGGTTTAGGCCATAAAGATTGTATCTTACAGTTCTGATTGCAGGTAGAGACAAAATGTCTGTGAAAACAAAGACTAGGAATCCTACTGTATTTTCCTTAGGAGTGACCTAATTGCTACCCAGGAAGGGTGGAAGTTTTTGAAATGGTTTTATAGCTTGCAGATGCTATAGCACATCTTAGCATCTATGTGTGTGTGTATTATGACACATATGTGCTAGATTCTGGTTCAGTTTTTATTAAAGGGATAGTGTGAGAACCAGAAGTCAAGTGGCCAGATGTATGTGATGTCATTCTGAAATTTAGCACTGAACTGATGTTTTAACACTAGATGAGACAGAAGTCTCAGGGCACTCTGTTAGTGAAACCTGACAAGAAGGAAGATGACTCACTCACATCATCTCACATCATCTTGCCTTGCATTATTAAGTAAGTAGGAAACAGTAATTCTTTAGATCAGTCAGGAAAATATAGTGAGATTAGTTTAATGTTATTTTTCTGTATCGGTGTGAATCTTTCTATCTGTCTTATTTGTAATATTTTCTGTGATTGGAACTCTGGTGTTTATTGTAAATAGATATTTAATATTTTCATGTTCTTTTATTATTTATTAAATATATTTAAGCTTTTTATTGTGGCTGGTCATTTTAGAGAAAATTTTAACCTTTGATAGTACTTACATTTATTTCTTGACACGGTGGCCGGTCCTGAAAGCCTTGCTGCATTGGTCAAACACTACTTTTTGTAATAGTATTAATTTTACTTAGTATAATTGGCTACCCTTGTAAGAGCCTTAGAGTAGCTGGCTTTAGAGTGTTCTAGAAGCAGTATCTAACTTATTGTCTGGGCAGAAGGGGCATAGCAGGTAAATCTGTGCCAGCCTTTCCCAGGTGTGTGTGTGAAAATCAAATCTCAAAGAGTGTGTGTGTGTGTGTGTCAGCTACTTGGCACTGCTTTCACAGAGAGGGTGGTGGAGGACTTCGCTTGGAACACTTGGCTGATGACTCAACTCTGCAGCTGTGGTCACCGTGAAGTCTTATTTAAGGACTAGAGCGAGAGAGAGAGAGAGAGAGAGAGAGATGGAACCCAGCCCCAGGACTGAGTGTGCTCCCTGTTTGCTCTTAAGGGAAATGTTGCTTGTTGCAGAGAGCTGCATCTGAAAATATAGTGTGCATCTATCCCATTTCCAAGTGAATGTCCCTCACTGGCATCAGTGGTGAGGACTGAGGCTCCTTGATTACTGTCCCAGAGGAGGGCCATCACATATTGATGAGCAGTGGTATGGATATTAACTGAACTTCTGTAGCCTGTAAGCAGTTGGCACTGAAAATGTGTGTACTCTCAGCAGCCACAAAGTAAACATACAGAGTTTCATTTTTCACAACACTGTTATTTATTTTTTGTTAGTGTACTTTAGTCAGGGAAAGCAGGCAAAGATGTCAGCAGAGGATTATGGCAAACTGACAAAGAACCAGTTGGCCAAGATGTGCAAAGCCAAAGGACTGGGGCATACCAACCTGACTAAAGAGGAAATCATTTCAGTATTAGTTGCAGCTATTGTGACAGGCAACCAGGAAGACAATCTGTCTGTTGATGAGACGTGCAGCCCTCAGTAACAGAACACTTCACCTTTTCTTCAGAACACTTAAAAAATCCTTCTCGAGTTAAAGACTTGAACTGGAAGTTAAATGTTTGGAATTAGAATCAGCAGCAGAATTTGGAGGCCAAAGAAAATGAGAAACAGTGCCAACATGAAAGGGAGATGCTGACTCTTCACCGGGGTCATGGAGGTAATGGAGAAAGGAATAACCAAACCCTAGAAGCAATAAAGGTCAGTAAATTTATTTCACAGTTTACAGAGGGTGATCATTTTGATAGTTTTATTCATATATTTAAAATGAGTATGCAAACAGTATAATGTTGACCAATGGCCCTGGGTATGGATCCTGATAAAGTTATAACTGCTATTTCTATATTGTCTGATATTGATTGTTTATACTATGATAAAGTTAAACAATGTGTATTAGAATGTTTTAAGTTAATGTCTGAAGCTTACAAAAAAAAAGATTTGTGAGCATAGATGTAAGGCAGATCAAAGAATATGTGACTATATTGCTGAGGTAAGCAATTATTTTCATAGGTAGGTGAGTGGGTGTCAGGTCACCACTTTTAAAAGGCTGGCAGACATTTTGGTGAGGGAACAAGCCCTTAGCACTTTGTCTGAGTTCATGAAAATCTGGTTGACAGACTGAGAGTGTAACTTTGCAGATGAACTGGGAAAAAAAGGGGAGCTCTACTTAGCAAGCAGGGATCACTGCACAAGAAGGGACTACCAAGTGCAGCACATGGATATAAGAAAATCCATAATGGGCAGTCTAAACCACTCCAACAGAGTCCACCAGTACTGGAATATAGGGGAAACACATAATGGACAGCCTAGACCACGCAACTGAGTCCACCAGTAACAGGGGAAGCCACAAGTTCAGGTACACTGCCAGGATCAAGGGTTAGATGTTTTAAATGTAACCAGTGGGGCCATGTAACATACAGATGTCTATAGAAGCAAGGTGGGGGAAAAAAAGGTGCGGGACCCAGCAAGTGGGAATAACAGTACATCAGTGGTAAGTTGTCTGGAGACAACAGGGGTACCAGACTATCACCAGAGTTTATATCCTATCTTAATTGATGGAAAACAGGCCACTGCTAAGAGAGACACAGCCTCTTACATAACCATTGTGAAACCTGCAGTGGTTAAAGAAGAGCAGTACTTGCTTTGGCAGTCCATTCCAGTCAGATCTTTAGGAGGGTCTCCATTCCAAATGTCTTTGGCCATGGTTCACCTTGACTGGGAGGGTGGAAAAGGAAGCAAGCAAGTAGGTGTGTTTGAGGTTATCCCTGAAGATGTCCTGATAGGGAATGATTTTGTTAATGCAATATCTTGTGTGCATGCAGTTACATGCAGTTACATGCAGTTAGGCTTGGAGTCAGGCATGGTTGGCTGGTAGACTGGGGAAGACCCAGACAGACCCCACACGTGAAGCCAGGGCTGATGAGGTGACTATTTTAGGGAGCAAACTACCCTATAGCAGTAACCCTGAAGGTGAGGTATAGCTGCTGGTAGGTACTGATATTCCCTTGGACAGAGTGGCTGCAAGGGCAGAGGTGAATGGTAATACCCAGGCTGACAGTGAGGCACTGATGTCAGAGGATACCAGACTTCCTTTGGAAGAGGAGCTGGGAAGAGTCACAAAGGTAGAGTTGAGATATGCTCAGCTCTTGGACCCTACACTAAGAGGCTTGAGGGAGGTAGCTAGGGAGATACCTTATCCTCAAGGAAAATGCAAATCTGTATACTGGAACAAAGGGTTACCATATAGAGAGTGCACCCCTGAGGCAGGGCTAGTGGGGGAGGTAATACAGCAGTTGGTAGTGCCCAGAGCCTACCATCTAGTACTTCTAACCATAGCCCATGATATTCATTTTGCATGTCATATGGGCAGAAAGCACACCAAGAGACATATCAAGCAGAACTTTTATTGGCCTGGGATTCCAAGGGATGTAACAGGGTACTGCAGCACCTGTAAGCACTGCCAAAAAGTAGGCAAGGTAGGAGACAAGCGACCACAGAGGTTCCAAACACAGCAGACACAATATTACTTTATTCAGATAACTTGAACTGGTAAGCGCTTTCACAGATATCAACTCCGCTTCATCAGACCATACTGGTCTGATGAAGCAGAGTTGATATCCGTGACAGTGCTTACCAGTTCATGTTATCTGAATAAAATTATATTGTGTCTGCTGTGTTTGGAATCTTTGTGATCATTTGTGAAACTTCAATTTTATTTCCTCTGTGGTTCTTTCATCGGTTACAAGGTTTTTTTTTTCTTTTTCTCTATCTATCTATCTAAGGTAGGAGACAAGGTCAATGCTCCTTGGATGCCTTTGACTGTGATTGAGAAGCCATTTCAGAGGGTAGTTATGGATATTGTGGGGCTTCTGAGTACCCCCAAGTTCCACAGGGAAGAACTATATCTTGGTGGTAGTAAATTATGCTACTAGATACCCTGAGGTGGTGACTGTGTCCTCCATTGAGGCAGAGAAGGTAGCAAATGCTTTGTTAGATACTTTCAGCTGGGTAGGTTTCCTGAGAGAAATACTGACTGACAGAGATGCCAATTTCATGTCAGACCTGCTGGCTTCTCTGTGGGAATGCTGTGGGGGTGAAGCACCAAAAGACCAGCCCCTACCACCCCCAGAGTTATGGTCTTGTAAAGAGGTTAAACTCTACACTAAAGATGATGTTACAGGTATTTACAGACCAGTTTAAGAGAGAGAGGGACAAATATTTACCCCATCTGCTCTTTGCATACAGAGACGTAACCCAGGAATCCACAGCTTTTTTCACCCATTTAGTTGCTGTATGACCATAGAGTGAGGGTGGCTTTAGATTTAATTTTTGATGAGTGGGAGAGTGAGTGTGAATCCCACAAGGAGTCTGTTGTGGCATATGTCCTAAACCTCAGGACAAGGCTTAGGGAGCTCCTGGGCCAAGCCCAGGAGAACCTGGCATGAGCCCAATAGCAATAAAAAGTCTGGTATGACAGAAATACTTGAGCCCGAGAGTATGCTGTGGGACAGCAGGTTATGGTGCTCATTTCTGTCAGACACAATAAGCTGCAGGCATCATGTGAAGGACCCATCAAACTGGTAAGGAAGGTCAGTGATCTGAACTACATGTTAGAACTGCTAGACAGGTGGCAGGGGCACAAACAGTACAATGTTAACATGACGAATCCTTCCCATGATAGGAAGGCCCTTGTGACAAATATTTGCAGTGGATGGCAGGAGGAGTCTCAGGGGGATCTGGTGGCTGATCTCCTCAGTGAGGTTTGGACTGTCACCTTAGTGGAAGGGGTAGCAATGTCCCAGTGGCTATCCCCAGCCCAGATTCAAGAAATATGAGCAGTGTTACAGGAGTTTGAGGCCATGTTCACTGGGAAACCTAGGTGTACCCACCTGGTGCAGCACCATATGGATACAGGACCCCAAAGACTTAACAAGCAGGTCCCTTACAGGGTGCCTGAGTGAGTCAAATAGACTCTGAGGGTGGAGATATGGTAAATGTTGGAATTGGAAGTAATCCAGGAATCCAGCAGTCCCTGGGCCTCCCCAGTGTTGCTGGTACCAAAGAAAGATGGCAGCACCAGGTTCTGTGTGGACTACAGAAAATTAAATAGTCACACAGAGTTAGAGGCTTACCTCATGCCTAGAACAGATGAAGCCTAATAGCAGCTGGATGGGGCTAAGTATCTGACCACTATTGATCTGACCAAGGGCTGCTGCCAGGTGCCCTTGAATCCCAACACTAAAGACAGACCAGCCTTTGTGACACTCCTTTCAGATTATACAAGCTCACAAAGATGCCCTTTGGGAAGCAAAATGCCCCAGCAACCTTCCAGAGGCTGGTTGATCATATCCCAGCAGGAGCAGGAGATTATGCCCTATCTTACCTAGATGATATTGCTATCTACAGCCATTCCTGGTAAGAGCACCTTCAGCATGTCAGGGAGTCCTGGGCATACTTCAAAGAGCATGGTAGACCATTAAGCCCAGTAAGTGTCAGGTGGGTTTGGCATAGGTCTCCTACCTAGGATATAGAGTGGTGAGTGGTAAGATCAGGCCAGAACTTGCCAAAGTGGAAGCTATTGAGGTGTGGCCAGCCCCTGTTACCAAAAGCAGATGAGGGCATTCTTGGGGACAGCAGGGTACCATAGAAAGTTCATTCCCAATTATCTCACAATAGCTGTTCCTCAAACAGACCTGACAATGAAAAATAGGGCAGATGAGGTAGTGTGCTCCTCCAGATGAGGTAGTGTGGACCTCAGCAAGTGATCAGACATTCCACAAGCTTAAATCAGCTTTGGGAGGACCCTCTATGTTAGCCAGTTCAGATTACAGCAAATAATTTGTTGTGCAGTTGGATGCTTTGAACCATGGGGCGGTGGCTGTACTCAGCCAGGTGTCCTCAGAAGGAAAATAGCACCCAGTTTTATACCTCAGCCATACAGTCTAATAAAGGGAAGAATGTTATGCAGCAGTAGATAAAGAATGTCTACCCATAGTATGGGCACTGCAGAAACTTCAACCCTATCAATATAGAATGGAATTCACTGTAGTTACAGACCAGAATCCCTTAACATGGCTACATTGAGCCAGCCAGCAAAATGCCAAGTTACTAAGTTGGAACCTAGTGTTGCAGGCATATGACATGACAGTGCAACACCATAGCGGGGTCATCAATGTCAATTCAGATGGACTGTCAAGACAGGGTATGGGTTAATGTGTTCCCAGACAGGCTTATGACACTCAAGCCATGTTTTTCAAGGGTCACTTGAAAAACTACCTTGCGTCTTCATAGGGGGAGAGATGGGATGATGTGGGTACTGCCAGCTATGCCAGAGGGAGTAGGACAGTGCATGTGTAGCATATGACAGCATAGCTATCTGGAGTTTTGTAAAGAATTATATGTCATTTATATAGCAAACTGATCTGTGCAGGTGCTTGTGTTGCAAATGTATTTGTAAAGCTGCTTGTGTTAAAATACCAACAGTGGTTCCTGCTGGACAGGAAAGAAATATACCTGCATGTCATATTGTATTGTGAGTGTTGAAATAAATATATTGTAACAGAGGATACTGGAGGAGAAAAGGTTAATCTTAGGCCAGCTAACTTTGAAAAAAATAGCCTGAAATTAAAGTATCTGATTTAGGCCATAACGATTGCATCTTATAGTTCTGATTGCAGCCAGAGACAAAATGTCTGTGAAAACCAGGACTAGGAATCCTACTGTATTGTCTTTAGGGGTGAACTAATTGCTACCATGGAAGGGTGGTTGTTTTTGAAATGGTTTTATAGCTCCTAGATGCTATAACACATCTTAGCAAAGCTCTATGTGTGTGTATTATGATACAATATGTTCTAAATGTTGGCTCAGTTTCTAGTAAAGGAGGTAGAGTAGGAAGTAGAAGTCAACTGACCAGATGTATGTGATGTCATTCTGTAATCCAGCATTGAAATGATGTTTTAATACTAGATGTGACAGGGCAGTGTATTTATGAAACCTGACAAGAAGGAAGATCACTCACTCACTTCATCTTGCCTTGCATTATTAAGTAAGTAGTAAACAGTAATTCTTTACATCACTCATGAAAATACAGTGAGATATGTTAAGTATTGGTTTTCTGTATCTGTGTGAATCTTTCCATCTGTCTTATTTTTAATATTTCCTGTGATTGAAACTCTGGTGTTTACTGTAAATAGATATTTAGTAGTTTCATGTTCTTTAATTATGTATTATTAAATGTATTTAAACTTTTTATTGTGGCTGGTCGTTTTAGAAAATATTTTAACCTTTGAGAGTACTTATGTTAGCACTTACATTAATTTGTTGACATTGTGTCCGCTCCTAAAAGCCTTGCTGCATTTGTCAAATGCTACCATTTACATTAGCATTAATTTTACTCAGTATAATTGGGCTCCCTTGTAAGACACTTAGAGTAGCTGGCTTTGGAGTGTTCTGTTGCCAGTATCTACCTTATAATCTGGGCAGGGTGGGCATAGCTGAAAAATCTGTCCCTGCCTTTCCCAACTTTGTGTATGTGTGAAAATCAAATCTCAAACAGTGTGTGTCAGATATGTGGAGCAGGGACACAGAGCACTGCTTTCACAGAAATGGTCATGAAGGACGGCTTGGAACACTCTGCTGAGGACTCAACTCTACAGCTGTGCTCAGTGTGGAGTCTTATTTGGAGACTGGAGATAGAGAGGGAAACCAGCTCCAGGACCAAGGGGGCTTCCTGTGTGCTCTTAAGGGAAATTGTTCTTGGTGCAGACAGCTGCATCTGAAAATACTTTGTGTATCTATCCTTGTTCCAAGTGAATGTCCCTCACCCATGTAAGTGGTGAGGATTGAGGCTCCTTGATTACTGGCCCAGAGGAAGGACATCCCACCCAACTTGGGCATTGTTGACAAATTCAAGAGGACAGGTACAAATCCATATGTCACCCAGTGTACAGCTAACTTGTTCACAGACAATACCTAGGATTTTAGAATTGGGAAGTCCACCTCTACAAAGAGGCTAGTTACAAGTGGAGTCCCTCAGGGATCAGTCCTGGGAATGATCCTTTTTGGTATTTACTTCTATGAAGTCAAGGCCATTGTCAGTGGTCACTGGCTGGTTAAATTTACAGATGATTGCAAATTAGAAGCTGTCATTGAATCCCACACTAACACAAATCTTCTCCAGGAAGGGCTGACACAGACAAACAACTGGTGTCGGAGCCATGGACTAAAACTAATTGCCAAGAAATGCATAATAATATTCTTTGGGAAGTCATCCACCCCTAGTAAAGTATAGTAAATATCATATTGACAGCACATCCCTTAAAGTTGACCCAGTAGTCAGGGATGTAGGGACACACATAGACAGTAATCTAGTCTTTGACCATCATGTGTCTACAGTAGTGAGGAAATCATTCGATGTTGTGCAACTTATAGCCAAGGAGATGTCATCTAGGTCCAAGGAAGTCATTGTTACACTGTATATGGCATTCATCAGACCTATCATTGAGTACAATGCTCCCTTTGGTATGTACCTAACCAGGCATATCCAGCAACTGGATTATCCACAGAGGTTCCTCTCTAAAAAAAGTAGAACATAAGTAAAATGTCCTATGCAGACTGCCTCAAGGCTCTATCACTGTATCCTGTTTCCTACAAGCTGTTGAGGGGAGATCTATGCCTGGCATACAGGGCATTGCCAGACCTCACTCTGATGGACATCCTGTATATCCACAAAACAAAGAGCACCAGAATTACCCATTCCAAAGAATTAAACTTTGCTTGTAATATAAATAAGACATGATGGAAAGACAGGTATTTATCCCAGAGACCAACCCATCTCTGGAAAAGTCTTCACATCCATATGAAGCAGAGTTCCTCCTTAACCCAATTCAAGTGTAGCTAGGACAATTGGATGGGGAACAGGAAATTCATCCCTGGTTTGACACTTATGTCTCCAATGGACACAGGCAACCTGTAAATGGTTCATCTCCCAGGCCTCTGCTTGCACTTATCAAGGATACAAGAACTTGTATGTGATTTGGGATGCATGGAGAAGCTTAAAAAGGCCCTTGTGGTCATTAGCCTAGTAAACAACTATAAACATATGAACCTTCATAACTGTTTCTTCTTGAATTGAATCCCAGATGGGTCATAAAATGTTTCATTGACCATTACCTTCCAGTGCTGTTTCATCTTTGTCTGTTGCCTTAGAAGAGGGTGTTATCCTGTCTGAGAGCAAGGATCTTACTCTGTCCTTTAACATCTGGACAATGAAAGGGATGTATGGGGATAATGTACATTGCAAATAAACATGTTAGAAACAGAACAGAAAAAACATACAAAACGAATACATTTTTCTCCATTCAGCCTGGCGTGAGTACATTTTGGAGACATTGACTTTTATCCCGGTATTAACTCTAGCGTCACAGTGCGATTTTTTTAAAGAAACTGCATATATATCTCCACATGCTGCAGCATCATATCAAGGAAAGTACAGTTGTGTAAGTAAACTTAAGAATTATAGTAAATGATGTAACAATCACTGTTATAGTAGTCTAAGCAGTCTGCCACTATGACTGTCCAGCTTTCAAAGCTTAAGGGCACATTATACACACAAAAAGAGTTTGGGGGAGCTCCAGTATAAAGACTGAGTGCCAAACTATTCATAGTTTTTTTTTTCCTAGAAAAGCGAGACAACAAACCCAATAGTAAACTATATACAGCATGTATCAAAACCTTCACAATACAAAAGGAAAAACAAACAAAATAAGGAAGTTGGAGGGAAGGTTGGCTACTGCAACAGTGATCTATTAGAACATGTACTGTTGTAGAAAATTTACTTACACAGCTGTACTATATGCAACATTCAGATTGCTGATGTAGTAGCATAAGCTAGTTATGATGATTACCATAGCCATAGATGTAGCTAGCTTTGTTCTTAAAGAGCAAACTAAATAAATAAATACAAATTTCACTCTGTAGCAAATTGCTTGGTACAATTGATGTTTACATGCAGTGTTCTTTGAACTTGATGAGCAAACTTTTATTATAATTTATTATTATATTAAATTGGAATAAACTGCTTGTTGCATTTGAAAAAAAATGTCTATACAGGCAAGGCAAAACAAATGTAATAAGTCTAAATTTCCAAAAGTAGCTAGTGCACCTACTGGGTGAAAAAAACTGATGCACTTGCAAATAATTTAAAAATTCAATGAAAGCAAACTGGTAAGTACTTTCATCTTTACAAATAACTTAAGATCATATGACTTTCAATGACTGATAGGTGTACCTTTTACTTACATTTTAAGTTCACTGCATCATTTAAACCTGGACATTCATTCGCATGCAATGTATAGGTTCATTGTTTCATAGGTATAAACTAGGCTATTGACCACTGGAGCCTTTATAAGTCTAAACATGCAACTCAAATGTATCTCACAAGTTATTGTGCCTTAGTGGTTATTTTAAGGGGTGTATGTTAGTTATGGCATGGTTTAATGAATTCATTTGCCCATCAGAGACATAAGTGTCATAATAGGGGTGCATTTCCAATTTCCCATCCATTGGTGCAGGTTGCACCTGAATATGTTTAGGGAAAGGCTCTGCTTCACATGGATGGGAAACCTATGGGGATTATCTGAGCTAAATACCTGCCCCTCCAATATGTCCTATTTAAGTCACAAGCAAAGTTTAAATCTGCCACACAAATTTCTTAGTAAGCTAAATATTTCCTAAATCCCGTTTTCTTATATATGGTCTTACATCATCTACTTGCACAAAATAAAATTATTTTAATCCCTGTATATAGAATTCTTTCTTAAAGCATTCTTATAATTATGTATTCTCATAACATAATCATGCTTATACAGTCTTTCATTTAATTTTCTATGAGCCTTACCCACATAAAATGTAGGGTAATTATCATACTTAATAATATTTGTAACCATTGTAGATGTGCAGTTAAAATAACCAGATATCATACATTGTCTGTCTCTAATTACAATTTCTCTAACTTGTTATTTGATACATCTACATTGTGGAAAAACAACACAAGGACAGGTTCCTCGCTTACAAAAAGTCACATTTTTATTCTTTGTATGAATAAGATTTTTATAATATAAAACCTTTTATTTATTTATTTATTTATTTAACATTTGTTAACCAGGAAAGTTTGATTGGGACAGAACCCATTTCAGTGGAGGCCCAGGGAGAAAAGCTCCAGATGCATGTCTTCTTGGGAATATGTACGAAATGGAAGCACCTGGAGAAGACCCACATGAATACAGGGAGGATATGCAAACTCTGCACAGAAGGCACCCCAGCTGTGAATCAGACCAAAGAACCTCTTGCTGTGAGGTGGCAATGTTAACCGATGCACCACTGCATCACCTTATTAAGAAAATGAGATCTGTTTGATCACTTATTCTATCATTTACTTTTAATGTTCCCCAATTATTCTCAACTATATTTTTAATATGATGTGTACATCAGAATATTGGTTTCATTGATGTTTCTAGTATTCTTTTTACATACTTCCTAATATTCAAGAGAGCCACAGCAGTAGGATGAAACTCATCTCCTCTCTTAATTCTAACTTCATTCTCAAGAATGGCTAACATTGTTACTGGATACAATCTGTTTAATTTGCACCATCTGACTTTCGACCACATTTTTATCTATTGATATTAGATGCATACTGCTATAATATAAATATTTGTACTACTTACTTCTTTCTTATAAATTCTAGTATCTAGTTTTACATTCCTCTGAAAGAGTGTAATATCAATATAATTTATTTCATTCAAACTTGAAATAAAAGTAAATTCCAAATGCTGTCAACACTGATTTAAATACTTTATAAAAGAATCAAAAGTCACCTCATCATTACACCAAATCAAAAACAAATTATCATCAATAAAACAAACATTTGAGTCAATAGTTTCCCAATAGTACAAAATATAAATATACTTTTCTCCCATTTGCCATAAAAGTAGTATTATTATAACTTAGGGGCAGAGTGGTCCTATTGAATGACAGTCATTTGTTTGAACAGCCTGTTTTGAAAGCTAAATCATATCTAACCCTTTTTCTAAAAATCTAACCTTTAAACTGTCCAATTCTCAATTAACATTTAATTAAGAAATACTAATACATACTCTAAACCTTTTTTTATACTGGGTATAGACACATTTAACACCTTAAAAACAGTTGTAAATAAAATAGCTGCATATTCAATATCTAAATATTTTATTTAATTTATAAAATCAAAAGTAGCATTTATATATTGATGTGATTGTGTTAAATACATTTTTCAACAAATATTCTATATATTCTGCTAGGGGATCAGTTTTCATTCCCTTGAAGGCTACAGTGGGCCTTGAAGCTGGATCTTCTAAAGATTTCTGCATCTTTGGTACGGCAAAAATAATTCTAGTTCTGTGATGTTCCATATCTTTGTAAATATAAGTATAAATATAAATATAACTATAGAGAAGTAACTCTACATAGGCTTTATAAGAACTAAGTTATACAGATGCAATGATACATGAATGGTAAGTTTTAGGGTTAATTACAAATGAATTAGGCAATTTTGTAAGTAACCCTAAAACTTACCATTCATGTTTCATTGCATCTGTATAATTTAGTTCTTATAAAGCCCATGCAGAGTTACTTCTTTATATTTACTAACATTTGATGATATCTGGAATTTTTTTCATGTATGTGTCTGTATCCACAATAAGTAGACCACCCCCTTATCTGCTTTCATGTATCTTAAAGAAATATCTTTCAATAAATAATCTAAGCACTTTTTGCTTCATTTGACAAATTAAAAAGTTTTTTAGCTAAGTCTAGTATGTTTCTGATTTCATTTTTACATGTTGTTTCAAATGACAAAATGTGTAGATTTAGGGGAACAATAAAAGCAATTTGTTTCCTAGGCATATCTGCAATAGTATTATCATTTGACATATGTAACATACTTCCTAAATTAAAAATTCGGGTCTATATTAGAACATCGAAGTGTCAGGTCTTCGAATGTTCTAATATCGACACCTAGTAACCCAAAAGTTGAAAATAGCGAATTTTTAGATAAACAAATTCTTTACTAGGGAAAGAATTTGGTTTTCCGTTATTGTCACTTCGCTATTTTCAGCTCTGCGGTGGAAAGTTACGGTCAGGTTCAGGTAAGTGTGTGATTGTGTGAACATAAGGGTTAGGGTGGGATAGATGAGTTAGGGTTAGGGCACAGGTCAGATAAGTGTGTGAATGTTTGGATGTGAGGGTTAGGGTGGGATAGGTGAGTTAGGGTTAGGGCGCTAGTGAGGTGTGTGTGCGATAGTGACGGACCTTAGAGTTAGGGTTTGGGTTAAGGTAAGTGGGTAGATAGTGGTGCGTGTACAGTTTAGTGTAGGTTTAGATGTAAGATTTTAGGTGTATGTGTGTGGATTGCTGTGTGTTTGGTATGTTTGTGTTGTGTGTATGTGTTCTGGAACAGCAAATTTTTTCCCTAGGAAAAAATTTGATGTTCTAAACGTTCGGTCTTACTGGTTTTCAGTTACTAGGTTTCATATTAGAACATTTGAAGACATGAAACTTCGATGTTCTAATATAGACCCAAAATTTCTACTAAAGTCTTTCAATGCTATATAGCACATATAATAGAAATTCTTTTGGCTGGTATAATATTGTATCCCTTTGACAAAACCTGGGCGTCTATGCCATTAAAACATTTGCTGAATCAATTAGAAAGTTTAAAATACATGTAACATTCGTTTATTGTTAGCCCATGGCATTGTTCAAGAACTTGGTGCAAAATGTTTTAGTATGCTAAATACCATGTTCTCCTTGACAATCACTTTTGCCCTAATCCATTTTTGTGTGCTGAAATTCACTGTTGGTACATCCACATGGTTTGATGAGTGAGAATATGGTTTACATTCCTTCATCTTATTTCATTCTACAGATTCTGAATGTTGTTTTATGTTTGCCCCCCCCCCATTTTTCAGCCCTTGGGAAGTCCATGTTAATGATATTCTAAAAAAAATATTAATTTGGGACATGTAAGTGACAAAACTTGGTTTAACTTATTTATATACTTTTCTAGAACAAAATGACTGTTTTAAAGATTTCATACAATTAAATGGGCTCAATGGGAAGAAAGAAGTTGTTCAGGCTGGCATAACTGCTTCCAGAATACAAATATAAATTTGTTAGAACAATCAAAGTTACAATAAGATATGAATTCTAAAGACTGGTTATGGTTACAAACCGTTAGATCCCATGCTCAGGAATTAATGTTAGAATAATTAGTTAGAATAAGATATGAATTCAAAAGATTGGTTAAGGTTGCAATAAGATTCCATGCTCAGGAATTATTGTTAGAATAATTAGTTTGAATAAGATATGAATTCAAAAGATTGGTTAAGGTTACAAACAATTAGAGCCCATGCTCAGGAATTAATGTGCAGCATATTGCAGGATAATAGCAAGGAGATTCCCAGGCTGACAGAATATTTATGTGAACTTGATTATAAGACAAACTTTAATTCACTTATATTGCCAAGTCTGTTCAAGCTTTTTCTTAGTTTATAAAAAAGAGGTACATAAACCATTATGGAAGTGCATACTATGAGAATATGAGAACTAGATAATAGTAAAAAATATATATATTTAATTTAACTTCCATAGAAAATACATCTCAGGTGCATCACTGGATGGTCTTTACACAAAAGTGTATACACAGAGCTTTCTGTACCCTACATCAGTTAAACTTTAATAAGTACATATATTAAAAACCTGTGTTCAAGATGCAATTAAATATCAAGGTAGGTTGCAAACTTATTATATTTGATTGTGTAATCCTGAGGATATGGATAAGCACAGTAGCAGGCAGTCAATTCTAGACTGTACCTTAACCAATAAGCCCTCACTATTCTGTCATGCAGGATGTCTCCAGGACAGCCTAAGTGATCACCTACCCACCTGTCTAGTTAGGTATCATCGTAGCTCTCCAAAAAAATGTCATATATAAACAAGTCCAGAATAAAAAAACATTTTCAGCCACTACTTTTAAATCACTCCTGTAGCACTGTGACTGGCCCCCATTATCACAACTCTGTCTTGACTCCACTGTGGAATACTTTAACACCAAATTCCTTGAAATTCTAGCCATTCTTGCTCCCATTAGAAAGGTCTGCATTAAATCCAACTGCACTCCATGGCGGACTAAAAAAAAATTAAACAGTTATTCAAGCAAAGAGACAAAGCATTGTTCCAATATCAGGGTAACAAAAGTCAAATCTCCTTAGAAATCTACTGGCAATTAAGAAACAAATCCAAAAAAACACAACAAAATGACAAAAAATATACCATGCCAGAATACAGCAAACACATAAAAAAATACCCAAAATTCCGGGGTTGTATTAAACAACTCCTACAACTTGGGCATTCCTTAATTCCAACCCCTACTACCATGAATGCTAAAGACAGCCTAGCTAGCCAGTTTAACTTGTTTTTTTACCAAGTCCATACTATCTTTGGTGAATAATGACAACAATGCTCCTATATCTATTCCAGCTGTAATCAAAACTACCACCAATCGTTTATCTCTAAAACCTGTCCAAACAAGCAGCATAAAAAACTGCTAACTAAACTAAAGCCCACATCCCTCACTGTAGACCAGCTACCCAATGAATATGTCAGTTCAGCAGATGACACAATCTCCTACCCAGTCTCTTTATTGATCAACCGATCAATCACAGATCAATATATCACCCAACTCTGGAAAATTTCCTACATCATTCTTCCACACAAAGGTGGCACCTCAACAGAATTCTCCAACTATGAACCAATAGCCATTTTGTCAACCCTATCAAAAATTCTGGAAAAATGTATACATTTACAACTCATGGACTAGCTAATCTGTAATAACCTGGTAACCAATTCCCAGCCTGGCTTTTGACCCAGACACAGCACCACAAATGCCCTCATAAGCTTCACTAACACAATGAACCAACTCAAAAATAAAGGTCAACATGTTGCCTCTATCTTATTAGATATGTCCAAGGCATTTGATACTCTATCCCACCAAAAGCTCCTCAATGAGCTTCATCCCAAAAACCTATCCCAAACAATCCTCTCCTGGTTTCACAATTACCTTTCAGGCTGACAACAAGCTGTGAAGTAGAAAAATGATCTCTCCTCCCATTTACCAATTATAGCTGGTGTCCCCCAAGGATCAGTTTTAGTTCCACTTCTCTTTACAATCTTTACAAACAAGCTCTATACCATTACTCACCTTGCAGCCATAAATCAATATGCGGATGACTCTTCTCTAATATGTGCTGTTCCCGTCCTTCCATAACTGCAAAAAATACCCCCAAAATCTTTAGCAGCCATAGAATCCTCTCTCCAGCTATCAACTAATTTTAAATCCAAACAAAACCAAATTAATGCTCTCTCCAATAAAAAGTCCACTGATCACATACCACCCTTTCTTATCTACTCAGCCTACAAAATCAAAATTGAGGATTTCTGTCATACTAAACTATTTGGTGTCACTATTGACAGCAGTTTGAGATTTGATAAACACTTAGCACTAGTCATTAAAAAGACTCACATCAAACTAGGCTCACTCCACAGAGCCAGGCCAGTCAAAACCAACTCTACCAGGCAAGAAATTACCAAGACCCACCTTCTTTCTACCTTGCTGTATGCTTCTCCTGTCTTCATAAACCTTAAAAAAACTGACTTAACCAGATTTGAGATCTGCTACCATAAAATCGCCAAATTCAGCACAAGCTTATCATATTGATCCCACCACTGTACTGCTCTCTGCCAACTAAAATGGCTAGAATTTCTTAACCTCTTATCCTTCAGTCAAATTACAGCTGCCCATTCCATCATAAAACAACCTGATAAATTCCCAGCACTCCAAAATCTTGTTCAGCCCTCTCAAATAATAGAACTCTAAGATCTGCTGACAAATTCCTGTTAAAGGTCACTAAATCTAACAACAGTTTTGGTGATTCTCTTTGCGCTAACATTATCTCAAAAGTCTTGAACTCCATCTCCCAATACATCCTTAACACCACCAGCCCATTCAAGTTTAAACAACTTCACAGGGCACACATAACTGACAACTGGCTTTGCTCATGCACTTCCTTTGGATGACTGAAGCGATTAATTCTTTTATTTCTTTTCCCTTTCTCTACCTTTCTCATTTTTCTCTAAATCAGTTCTTTCTCTCCATTCTCTCCCTTTTTCATCTATCTGCCCCCTCTTCTACTACCTCCTTACTGCTAGCACCTCTCGACTTCTTTCCTCTCTACCAAGTTTCTCTATACACCAACTGGTATTTTATATTTTGCTGTTTTTGTTGAACTCTGCATATTCTGTAAGGTATAGTTGCTTTGTTAAATAATCTATCCTAGCCATCTTGCTGTTCACACTTTTCACCCTGGGTCCCCATGGCCAATGGCCCACTTGTAATACTAGAAATATGCATCCTGTAAATTCTAGATGATGTACTTTTGTACTTTGACAAATTAAATTCTACTGTCAACTTGTACTGCTACTGCTTGGAGCTTTTCTTCCCAGGCCTCTGCTGACAATAGGCTTATAGCCCAGTCAGACCTCCCAGGTAGACAAATGTTAAATAAAATAAATAAAATACATAAACTTTAAGAGAAAAAATATTTTATACAGGCTCTATAGTCAGATATTTTTTTTCTTACATTTGGTTTTGTATAATGTGCATATATTCCCCAACTGGAAAAATAAACAGAAATACATTTTATGGACTCTAACACCAGCAACAAGGAATACCATTATCAGGAAATAGAAATGTCACAACTCAGTTCAGTTTGAAGATTATAGAAAGTAATATCATGAGAATCTAAAACCTAGAAACAAGGTACATTTTCTTCAAATATCACATCTGATCCTTGTTCAAATTACAGAATCTAACATAAATGCTGTATGTAAAAGACTCATGTTTTATCATTTCTCTTGCTACAAGTTGTTTGATCTGTGATATTTAGGTCAAATATATAGTCAAACATATAAATAAGAAAATTTAGATATGTGCCTCCAGTGCAAATAAAGTGCATAGTTATTTGTTTGTATTAGTTTATAATTGTTATGTGAGAAAATGATAGGGAATAATAATGTGTTTTTGTTGTAAGTGATTTTTAATTCCACAGAAACTCACTTAGAAATGCATTCACAGTTCTGATAGCATTCATTCTCCTTACAAACAAAACATTAAGTCAGAAAAATACATGATTTCCTCAGAAAAATACATTATGTTGAAGATTTTTCACGACAGGTGAGTTATCTGCTCAGCAAGATTGTTATCTAACTGCGAGTTCGTCCAGAGCATGTTTGAAACAATCTAATATTGATTTGCAATTTACTAATCTTTACTGTTAAATGAGGTGTTACTGCTAGAGATGTAAAGGAAATCCAGCTTTTGTGTGAATTTCACAACTGGTACGATAGGTCAGAGCAGCAACATATTGTATTTAATATTTAGTTGTCCCGTCCCCCCTTAAATAACTACACTATGCACAAAAAGACATTTGACGACCTTTATTAAAATGTATACAATGAGCTATGTACACAAAAACCAACATTAATTAACTTCTTCAACAACGATGATCTCCGGACAACGTCACCACTTACCCTGGATGAACTTTACCTCAAGGCAGCGTACCAGCTCACCTTGATACCTTCTCCACCGGGGCAGCGTACCTACTCACCCACATAAAGAGGCAGCGTACCTACTCACCTCACACCATACCAAAATCATAAACCAATACACCTTCTTTAGAGGGGGTGACAGAAGAGGACAATCCTGTCCCTCTTCTCGGCCTCAAATTGCCCACCTCCACCATCCATATATAAAAGAGGAGGGTGGGAGGGCCACCAACTCACGCCAAATATGCCTATTTCCTCTAATCCCAAACCCTTAGTACTGTCAGAAGTCCCACCTACTCCTACCTCACTTCCTATTACATCTCCCTCTCTCCTTAACCCTTTCACCACCACAAACCCACTATCCTAACCAACTGCAATCCTTACCTTCCTTTCTACCATTATACCCTCCCCACACCCCTTTACTCCCTTACTTGAGGGACCGGGACAACTTAGTTTGTCCCAAACTGCATTTGTCCCGTCCCCCTTTAAATAACTACACTACACACAAAAAGACATTTGACGACCTTTATTAAAATGTATTATACAATGAACTATGTACACAAAAACCAACATTAATTAACTTCTTTGACAACGATGATCTCTGGGCAGCGTCACCACTCACCCTGGATGAACTTTACCTCAAGGCAGTGTACCAACTCACCTTGATACCTTCTCCACCGGGGCAGCATACCTACTCACCCACATAAAGAGGCAGTGTACCTACTCACCTCACACCATACCAAAACCATAAACCAATACACCTTCTTTAGAGGGGGAACAGAAGAGGACAATCCTGTCCCTCTTCTCTGCCACCAGCCTGATCCCAAGCTGTTCCCCCTCCTAAACCTTAACCACAATCATATCCTCTAAAAAGAGTTTCAGATGCAAATTAAAAAGATCCAGACCCACATCATTAAGGTGTACTCCATCCGTCCGATACAAAGACTCCTCTCCATCCCCAAAATCTCTATGGTCAATAGTATGCATCCCCAAAATCCTTAATTGCCTAGCCAACCTTTGATTCACACACCGTCTAACCCTTTCAATCGCCTTATGACTATATGCAGCCCTCCAACAAAAATGCAGAACCAATTCTGACCACACAATTGCCATACCCGGGTACAATGCTTGTAATTTCATCAAATCTCACAGCATAATGTCCAGCAATTGTTTTTTAGGAACAATGCCGAAGTCATTACCCCCTAAATGAATGACCAAGATACATGGACAACCCACCTTCAGTTTAGCCCTCTCAAATTCATGTAACAACCCATCTCACCTAAGCCCCCTAACACCATGCCAGGACACTGACCACCCTAAATGTGCTAAACCCAAATTTACCCCATCATCCCTAACTAAATCACGCTTCTCTGCCCAGTGGATGAACGAATGCCCCAAGATGATAATGTGCTTCCCTAAAAGAAAAGAAGAAAAATTAATCATCAGACCACAACTTATCTAATATAAGACAAAAATGCATTTGAAGATCACCTCCCCACCCTTTTAATCAATTCAATAGAACTACCCTCTCTAGCTAAATCTGAAGCCCTACCTATCCTGAACGAATGAGCTGCAAACCTCTCTGCCGGAAATCCCATACAACGTAAAACCTTCCTCACCAAAAGTATGAATCTACTACTCAACACCACCTTCCCATCCACTGAACAAAAAATTAACTGATCCACACTCCCCTTTCACCTCCTCACAAATTCTTTTGCTCACATTACTGGACAAATGCAATGATTCCTGTCCAATTTAAGCACCACCACACATCCCCTACCCAACTGATCTGTCTTACTCCTCCTTAATGCAATAGTAACCTCACCCTCCCCTATAATGACATCCTTCCAATATAATGAGCCTAACAACTCCGAAATACGAAAAGTGCCAAAATATAACCATGTACATAATGTACCCCACATAAAATAATCCATAGACCCCTTTTGCAACAAACCTAACCCTTTCAACAAAACTTTCAATATAACCCTCGTAATTGGCCATCTAATATCCTTACGTTCCACCATTATTCTACCCCCAACCCCTTAACATTCACCCTAATGTCCAAGACTTAGTGAAATCCTGCAACCTCGCTACCTTAGCGAAAATGCTAATCGCAGCCAAATCCACCTTAACCATCTACAAAGCCTTGCCTAATCCCCAAGCACGAGCTACATATCGGAGTAGTAATTCCTCTGACCATACCCCTTCCTCCTCTGGCAGCTGCAAAATAAACTGATTAAAATCAGAAAGAGCTCTACTATAAGCCTGCCTTGTAGAAGGGGCCCAGGAATGCCATACCAAATGCCTGGCTACATCGACCCAAGATTCCACACCTCCTCTGGCAGGATTTCTGGCACCTCCTCTGCCCATGGAACCAACCCTCGAAACCTGCAAAACTGAAATCGGTACAAGCTATCAGTAATCTCATTCTTTACACCAGGCACATCCACTCATGTAAAAGAAAATTTTATTAGAAGGCTCTGCAAAACCAATTTACGTAATACCAACAATAACAAGCCCGACTTAGCTGTCTTCTTTTGTAATACCCTCACTACAGCCATATTGTCTGAGTGAAAAACTACTGGTTTGCCCCTCAATTGCTCCTCCCACACCACCAAAGCTGCCCATATATGCATCGATTCCAGAAAGGCCACGTCCCGCTTCCATACCTCCTCCCAACCCCGAGGCCATTCAGCCGTAAACCATCAACCCCTAAAATAGGCCCCCATGGCAGCACCCTCAGCTGTGTCTGTAAACAACTGAAGTTCCTCCTGCCCCACCCAGTCTGACTGCCAAAAAGATATCCCATTAAATTGTTGCAAAAACCCATTTCAGAACCCCGAGTCTTCCCGCACCAGTTGGGTTACCCTAACCCAATGGTGTTTGCTCTTTCCCCCTTTGAGCAAGTACGCCAGTGACCTACAAAAAGCTCACCCTGGATGTACTGCTCGACAGGCAAAATTTAAAAGCCCCAGCAACTCCATAATTGAACAAATCCAAATCTTATCCTTACCCAACACCAAACGTATCACCAACCTAAGCCTCTCTATTTTATTCTCTGGTAAGCAAAACAATCCCCGCTCCACATAAACTGTTAATCCAAGAAATTTTAATGCCCTTGCCGGACCCTCCATCTTATGCTGAGTCAATGGTACCCCTAACTCCTCACACATAACCGTAAACTCCCGCAAACCCTCCTGTGCTCCTACCTTTCCTTCGCCCACCAACAGAAAATCATCTAAATAATGCACTGCCTTTTGAGTCCCCACTTTTTGCTGCCAAATCCAAATCCAGTGCAATACTGTACTGAACTTCTCAAAAGTCGCACATGCCACTGAACAACCCATGGGCATAGCTTTATCAAAGTAGTACTTATCTCCTACCCGCATCACCAATAGTGGGCAATCCTCCCTCCTAATAGGCAACAATCGAAAAGCCGACTCAATGTTGACTTTAGCCAACCATGGCTCCCTAAATTCCCTAATCACTTTTACTGTATCATCTAAGGAAGCCTAATGCACCCTAACCTCCTCTTCTGCAATAAAATCATTTACTGAATTCCCTTCCGGATAAGACAAGTGATGTATCACTCTGAATTCCCATTCTTGCTTCTTTGGCACCAACCCCAAAGGCGACACCCTGTAAGTACTAATAGGCGGACTATCAAAAGGACCCAATAACCGCCCCACCCTACTCTCTTTCTCCAATAAAGCCTCCAAGATGTCCTCTTTACCTTGAACAGATCATAAATTCTTGCAAACCCCCCACCCCTTCCCACTGTGGACTTAATAGGAAACCCCTTTTGAAAACCCTGTATTATCTCCTCTTTGAAGGCCAAGCCAGGAAACCAATGAAGCTTATCCCAGAGAACCTCCACCTTAATAGGGAATGGCACCCCTCCCTCTATTGCCTCTAAAGAACCCAAGTCCAAATCCCCAGGACCCACGAAAATGACCCCTCCCCCGGGCCGGCTGAAAGCCTTGCCCACCAAAACCACCTTCATGATCCATCACATTGGAGTTCCAGGACATATCCTGCTGACCACAGCTAGTGGCCGAATGACCCCCTCCACATCTTGAACAAACATGAGCAAATTTGCACCCCACCCATGAACAGGAGCCACTATTAACTGACCAACACACATCCGCTGTTTCCGGTCCACTCAACCTTCTGTTAGAGCCCACGTAACTATCCATCATCGTAGCCAACCATAGATCTGGGTGACGCACCTCCCAACAAAGTGACTGGTCCACAGCCTTCCGTTTGCGGAAACGCAGATCATACCAGAGCCACGCATTACCCGGCCTTAACTGCTGCGCCTCACGAATGGTAAGGGAATAGCTTAGCAGCGGCAGAGCCAAAGACTCATCCTTTTCCAGCTGCACTGCCATAAAGTAAATAAAGCCAACCACCCAATTATCCCATGTCCTAGGGCAAAGCTTACCTACACTCTGCCTTCCCAATGCTGCTAAGGCCACTAACAAGTCCTTACTGTTAGAGGACTTTGCTTCCACTAGATGTTGGACCCCTTCTGCATCAATCAGCTCAAACAAATCCACATACTCCCCTTTCCAAATTATTTCCTTAACCGGACTGGAAATATGCAGAGTCAGAATAACTGCTCCTGTCCCCTGCCCCAAAGACTGGGTAGCCAACCAATCCCTAGGCTGCAGCCCAACATCAGAGCCTACCTCTGAGCCCAAGCCCAAACTATCCGTGGACCCCCCCCATTGCATTTCTAACCGAGTACCTGGCACCCTGTGCTAGCTGCTTCTGTGTCTCCTCTATCCCTTGCACACCGCCCCGGGAGATGCCCAACTGCCAAATCGTCATCCCTCCCCACTCCATCATCCTCAACCCCTAGCTCGCCTGACAATGCTGGTGTAATAAAACCATTACCTGCACCTTCATCTTGCGATGTGCTGGGAACCAGAGTCTCCACTGCCATCCCCTGCTGCAATGCCTGCTGCTTTTTCTCCCCGGCCGGGGTTCCCACTGCCGTGCATCGCCTCTTCCAACCTGGGGACTGCTCTGGTTCCTGTACCACCTTCGATGTTGTCACCTCCTGGAACAGCTCCTCCACCTGGGCCACGATTGCTTACCACCTCTGCCTCAGCTCTGGTAATTTGGCCATCTGTAAAAGAGAAACAAAATATTAGCACTATTCTATAAGCCCGACAGCCCTAATCCCCCCAAACCCCTGGTATTGCCTTGCCCCACACCTTAACTTATCCCTGCCTGCCCACCATCACCTTTCACCCCTCCTGTCAGCCACTTCCTACCATTAGTACCCCATCCTACCCTAGCAAATCCCCTATCAATATCCCTCCCCCTATGTATCTATGAGGGGGAAAAAAAATTAATTAAAGTCCCTCTGACTATCTCCCTATCACTCAGCCACCCAATCCCTTCACCATTCACACAAACAAGGCTAAACACACTTACCTTCCCTCCCAGCATGATCCTCTATCGAAGTAACAGTTATTCCATGCAGTGCACATGTGCGGACCGGCACTAGGACCTAACGGCCGAAAGACCGGAAGTAGCAACCCACTACACCACCAGGGAGGACGAAGAAGCCATATCACCACCGCCACCACCAAAAACTGGGACAGAGGGACACCTGACCAGCCACGACGCCATCCTGAAGGACCAGCAGGCTGACCGACACTCATGAACCCACCAGGGAGCATGGACCGACAACTGCCACTATACCACCAATGAAGAAGACGACAGACCCCCTGAACTCAAGCCGCAAACACCGGGGAAGCGACATGGACACATCAGCACACGAACCCACCAGGGATAAGATGCACAGGACAACCGCGATGCCATTCTGAAGGGGAACCGGAGAGGCAAACGGACACCCATGAACCCCCCAGTGAGTGCGAACCACAAACACCGCCACTGCCACCAATGAAAATGGAGCTGGGAGCACTCTGGACCCAAGAACCCACCAGGCATAAGCTACTCCTACAACGAGGGACACCCAGACAACTGCAACTCCATCCTGAAGGGGGACCGGAGAGCAGATGGACCCACAAACCCCCCAGGGAGTGCAAACTGCAAACACCAACACTACCACCAACAAAATGGAGCATGGAACATGCTGGACCAGCGGGGAGCTGATCCACCACTACACCCCAATGCAACCGCCACCCACGACCACCGGGAGAACATCCACCCCAGGAACGATCACAACCGGCCCACGAACCCACCAGGGAGCATGAGGGGATGATCTACTGCTACCCCCAACCTAACTGGGACTGGATTATACCGCTGGACCCCCCCCCCTTTGCCTACCACGACCACCGGGGAAATGTCTTACTGTTTTTTTTTGTTTTTTTTAACTGTACCCTGACTGCATGACAACAACGGCCTGCTACCCGATGGAGCTAAGGACAGGCCCAGCCTTCCCCCATGTATGTCCTTCGACCACATGGTCCCACCAAACAAGGCCCGACGAATCCCCAGGAGACCGGTGGATGACAGGAGCAAGGTAAACTTCACCCACGCAGGTAAGCCTAGCACTAATCCACTTTATTATCTATAGCTACATTATTATATATATATATACATATATATATATATATATATATATATATATATATATATATATATATTTTTTTTATTATCCACCCCCCAGCCGTTCACCCACACACACACACACACACACACACACACACACACACACACACACACACACACACACACACACACACACACACACACACAGTACTCTATCACCCTTTCCTATCAGTAAGCTCAAACTATCTTCCCAGATTCCAGCCCCCCCCTTAACCTAATCCCTAGAAAACACCAAAGGGGGAACTGACCCAGACCACTTAACCCCTTCTCTCTCCACCATCCAAGGCCTACCTTCATCCATGATACCTACAGGTCATCTGGACGTAAGCTAGTTATCACTCCACCAACTCACGCCAAATGTGCCTACTTCCTCTAATCCCAAACGCTTAGTACTGTCAGAAGTCCCACCTACTCCTACCTCACTTCCTATTACATCTCCCTCTCTCCTTAACCCTTTCACCACCACAAACCCACTATCCTAACCAACTGCAATCCTTACCTTCCTTTCTACCACTATACCCTCCCCACACCCCTTTACTACCTTACTCGAGGGACCGGGACAATTTAGTTTGTCCCAAACTGCATTTGTATACTGTTTGTTTGATTTTTTTCTCATAGAAGTTGACTTAAAATCTCTTTGACATTTGTGGTAACTGATTTTGATTATCCTTTTGTTTTAGAATTCTTTATTTGTTTGTAGTTGAAAATGGGTTCCTTAAATGAGTATGGCATTAGTGATTTGTTAAAGCACAAGAATCTTGTACAATGTACTAAATGGTATGTATATTTAAAGACAGCACCTGATAACACTGGTAATCTGTCTTCCTCATGTCAAAAGTTGTATGATTTGCTTACCGTTATTAGTAGTAAATCTAGCCTTACCAATGATAATTGCACTTGTGCAATTGGCACAACTTGGACAACTATTGTCATGTGCATTAATGACTGGACTGATGAAATAAATAATAATAGGCAAAGTGCAAACAGAATACATTTAGGATGGGTAGTGCCTTTTGCCTGTAAAGATCATTCATCCCCCTAGTAAACAAGATAATACCAATGACAACTTTGGAATTCTGGATACAATTATTCAGTAATTGTAGGACTCAGAGCATATAGAAGAAAATAAAAAAAAGTAAGAAATTCACAACATATTACAAGGAAGAAAAATAAGCCAATTAATATATATAAAGCAAAGAGAATACATACTAAAAAGGACACTTTTATGTAAAATACAGATTATAGGGAATAATAACATTGTCCTATCAGAAAAAAACATCAGTCTACAGAATAAAATGCATTTTTTTTCCAAAATAGAAGGTAGAAAAGAGGCAAAAGGTAACTAAAAATGCAGAAATCAAAACTGAACTTGGAAGGATTGAAGAACATTGCTGTAAACGAAACTAGGAGAAAGACAAGAATGACAGAAGTTAACAACAGAGCTTAAGCTGTGGATGAAAAACACAGCTGGATGAGAACTATATACTCACAAATGTAATAAGCAATGAAAACTGTGGAATTAATAAGACCAATTGTAATGAAAATCATTCATTTGTAAAAATTGATAGAGCAAATATTTCTATATTAGAAGTTGAGGATTCTTCAATTCTGGCCAGAAATTATATTGTTGTAATGGGACAGTAAATTATTAGAGGAACTGATACTTATCTTTGTAGAGAAGATAATGAACACTGACTAGTGCTGTGCTTGCCAGGAGCAAAAACGGAGGATGTGAGGTAGGCTTTTGAATACCTTAATGTAAGGCAGTATGGATCTGTTATTTTTTTCATGTTGGTACAAATGATCTTATCCACAAAGACTCTGACTGTTAGCATGGAGCTTATAGCCCTCTTAGATAGCATAGTTTGTACAGGAAGACTTTTTTTTTTTGACAAATCGCATATAGAAAGGAGAGTCAGGTCACCATGCATGAAAAGCTATTATGGGCAAATACCTACATGAAAAAAATGGAAATAGTATAGCATCCATGTGTAGTTTGGGGCACACGCGTTTAGACAGGATGATGTATATTGGTCAAGATCAGGGAAGAGAATTTTGCAATATTTGACAAACACAAGACAGGATTTCTGACAGGTCAGACATTTAGCAATAAGCATATAGCAACACTTGATGCATCTATGATGATTGTTAATGATAAGAGCATTAGTAATAATATTTTTTTTAAATTTGCTCCTTTCTCACAAGATTGATGTTGTTATTGCTTGTGAATCATGGTTGAAGAACAATAACTGGAAACCTGTTCTGACAAGGTATAAATGTATTACTGTAGCAGTCATTTTAACAACAAAATCAGTTGAAAATATTATGATAAGGGTTAAAGACAGTTATGAAACCAGTGATTACTACATGTTGAGTTATAACAATACTATGGACTGTGTAACTGTGGCAATAAAGGCAACTCTGGAGCATTTAACAACTGTTGGATTATGTAGACCACCAAAGTCAAGTTGTTGCATGAAACACAGGTGGGAAGACTAATAGTGGCCAGGGACTTAAATTTATCAGAAACGGACTGAAATTATATTGAATCAACAACATAATTAAGAAAATTGTTTACAATGTATGTTCAGGAGCAACAATTGCTTTATGAGTGTAAAATATACCTACTTGGAAATGAAACTTACTAGACAATGTGTTGCTGAAGAAATTACTATTATTTCATGACAAGCTTTACAAACATTGTTGTGCAGTGACCATGGGGTTGTAATTGTTAAATTATTGATATATAATTCTGCCAAAATCTAAATGAAATGCACAGAAGATTAATAATAGATTATATAGAAGCAAAACAGTCACTATGTAAAACTAACTGATGTGATGTGATCTGTGGAGAAACTGGAGATGGAATGTGACAATTTTTAAAGAGAAATTGTTTGAATTAAAAAAAAAAGATTAATATCAGGATCTAAGCACACAACATCAGGAGAATATATTCCCATAAGGGAAACTTACTTAAGGTAAAAGACAAAAAAATCTAGAAATTTTATACTTCTTATAATGCTTACTTTTTCTCAAAACTATACATTGCATTTTATTATTTGTTAAGTCTGTAATCAAGAATGTATATATCCTATTGCTATTTAAATTTTGGGTTCCATATTAGAACCGCGAAGGTCCACTTATGCGAATACAGAAATGTTGACACATATTCAGCAAACTGTGAAAACACCAATCGTCCTGAAGTGCAAAATTTGAAATGTCAAATCGTCATAGCTGGCCCTTCTGCAGTATAGCTCCTTAAGGTAAGTGTGCGATAGTTACGAACTTTAGGGTTAGGGTACGGGTTAAGGTAAGTGCATAGATAGTAATGTATGCAAGGTTTAGTGTAGGGTTATAAGTAAGGTTTTGTTAAGTGTATGTGTGGGGATTATTTATTTTGCTTGGGTATAGCTCCTTAAGGTAAGTGTGTGATAGTTACAGACCTTAGGGTTATGGTGCAGGTTAAGGTAAGTGCATACATGGTAGTATACGCAAGCTTTACTTTAGGGTTAGAAGTAGGGTTTTGTTTAGTGTATGTATGTGGTTTATTTATTTTGTTTGGGTAAGTAGTATGTAGCAGGTGGTGGGGTTGGCCAACTATGACGATTCGAGATTTTGAATTTCACGGTTTAGGGCGTTCAGTGTTTTCGCGGTTCGCGCAATGTGTGTCGTTGTTTTCGTATTCACTGAAAAGGACTTTCATGCTTATAATATAGACTAAAATTTTATTCTTTGTAGATTTTCTCCCCGGGCCTCCTCTGAAAAAGGGCACACGCTCAGAGGGACTTAACCAGTCAACAAATGTCAAATAAAGAAATAAAATAAATAAATGGAAAACAGGTCAAACTACAAGTTTGAAAACTGAAATAAACAAACTGGACAGACAAACTAAACATATACTGAGGTAAAAATCAAGAAAAAAATGATAAAATGTATATAAAGATATTGATCACAATAAGAAACCAATTTATAGATACATAAGATGTGGTAGGAATAAAGATGTACAAACTGAAAAACTGTGTGTAGGTTCTAACATGTATTCTCGGACACAACAGATTATGGATGTGCTTACAAAATCATGCCAATTTAGCTTCACAAAGGGAGGTGGCAAATTGTCCTAGTAACATCCAGGTTACCTCAGAATCTGAAATCAAATTAGATTATATTGAAAAGGAGCATTGCAAACTGGACACAAGCTAAACACAGGGTGGAGACATAATTAGTAATAACAACTTGAGAACATGTCAGCATGAGCTTACAGTACTATTATATCTGTTATTCTTGAGGTCATATAGATATGGGGAGATTCCTTAAGGGGAAAGGGAAGTGTGACAAAAACAGAGTCATACAGATCCATAAGTTTACTTTCTTGTTCTGGAAAAATAATGGAGAAGGTTATATTGGGTAAATTATTGTCAGAACTTGAAAGGTTGGGGCATAGAACAATACATTAGCATGCATATATTAAAACAAATCTGTTACCACCTGTACATGATGTTCTATAACAATATAATACCAGCTATGAATGAAAAATTATACTGTGATGTAATTTATATAGATTTGATTTCAGTGTTTGATGGGTCCGTACACAAAACACTGATTAGTAAATTAGAGCTATTAGGTATTGTTATACTCTTGATAAGATGGATAGCTGGAATAGTTTACAAATAGGCCAAGGCAAGTATCATACAGCAATTAGACAGGTGAAATTTGAGGTTATAGTCAGTGTGGCCCAAGTGCCTCTCTCCAGAGCCCATACTTTGTCTATATTGTTTCTTTCAGATCTATATTTTTCATCAGAGGTGTTCTACACTCTGTATGCAGATTACTCAATAATGGCTAAACTGATTGCATATGTTACAGACAGAGCATGTCTGCAAAAGAACTTGAGTACATCGATCATTTCGGCAGAGGATGTGCTGATAAATACATCAAAAACTAAGCCTGTGAGATGCAGGAGACCTAATCTGAAAACTGAATATTTAATACAGCACACAATGATTGAAACTGTGGATTCATTTAAGGACTTGGGTACATGGAAAAATTTGGGTATGAGTTTTTTTTTCTGATCATATCAACCAATTGGTTAATGATAGTTATAGAACTATGAGTTATATAAAAAGATATATAGTCTAGGACATCAGAAATGATAAAATCATTGTTTTCTGGTTAGATTACACCAAAACTTAAGTATGGAATTACAATATGGAAATGTTATTAGAAAACAAGCATGAGTAAACTGGAAAGTACAGCAGAAATATGCTAAGGGCATCCATGGACATGAACATTTAAGTTATTATGAAATACTAACATATCTGAACTCACACAGTGTCTCATATAGATATTTAAGAGGAAACCTTATTCAAGTATATCTGGCATTTAGAGACAACTACCTCTGGGAATGTTTGTGGTTATCAAAAAATAGTGGAGAATCATCATACAGCCTATGTAAAGGATTCTGCAGGAATGAAAAGTGTAGTAACTGGTTCTCTGAAACAGTATTATGTATGGAATAGACTACCAAATTACATTAAAGCAAGCACTAGTACAGATATTTTTAAAAACAACCTGGACACTTACGGAAATAACTGTTTTGGTATAGTGACAGACTAGAAAGGCAACATTGTCTGTGCTTATAATATTTGTAAGCATGTATGTATGTATGCATTTCTTTATGCATGTATGAGTCCTCTGGAGTTCTCTTTGGCCCCATAAAAACTTTGAATAATTTGGTATGATGACTGTCTTATATCAGAGTGTGTTTGAACTCCTGACAGAGTGCACGGAAGATGCCATTAACTTAAAAAGCTGGACAGTCATTGTGGTAGGACCCAAATATCTTAGACTACTGCAGCAGGGATTTAAATGCTGAACCACTGCTGTAGGGTCTCTGTAGATAATGTCTACAAAATTTCTAATGTATCCCATGTCAGATGCTGAAAGGTCTCTGTAGCACAGAAGGTTAATGTTACACATACCTTTATGTGCAAAGGGATAGGTGATCCACAAATCCCATTTAAGTCCATTTGAGGAGGACAGATCGACTAACTTCCATTTGTCTCCCTATCCACAAAGGGATGAACAAAGTCCTGGCTGTGGAGATAGTGGTATACTAGGAGCTAGCAGACCTGTTTGCACTGCAGAGGACAACAATACCCAACATCAAGGACACTGGTTCTGAAAGTCATCTCTAACACATGTCATTCAGTTGTAACTTTCAGTTGTAGCTGCCACTATCACTAACATGCTCTCACAGGTCTAGCTCTTGTACACTGAAAATTCATGAACAGAATTGATGTAAAACTAAGAGGCATGGCCTCTGAATCATTCTATATGTTTTCTTTTACAGTATACATACATGATGAGTCTCATATGTGTGTGAGCCCTCATTTTTATGCCATTACTCAGCTATATGTCAACCGTGCATGTCTTGCTATATTTCCCTTAGCACAACTGCACTGCTTGTGTTTCTGAACCATCTCCTCCCTGCACTTTTTAGCTCTTCACACTATTTTACTTAATATTATGGCCTAAATGTTTCTGAATACCCACCATTATGTTACGGCAATGCCAGTGTAATTCATTCAATACATTTTTTTCTTTTCTTTTGAGAAAGAATGTGTACATTGTAAAGAGCTGTTGTTATCTGTTTCTAAAGCAATTCTAAAGGAATCTGTAACCTAAGAATTGGCAGGTTATATTTGCAATCTTCAGTGGTGTCATCACTGAGCTCATTAACTATGATTCTGTCTACATCTATCATAAAGTAACTGTCACACATAAGGACATCTGAAATATACCTTACTATAGCTTTGTACCATTTCTATAATGTAATGTGGAAACTCCTATCTTCTATTTGTGGTAATTTATTTTTACTGTAATATGTATACCTTTCTAAAGCTGGGTTTTCAATTCTACTTAGACTGAATGATAATCTATCATCCTTTATGTGTTTTATGTCTATAGCAATAATTATGACTTGTGGGACATAGAACCATATGATATGTGCTTCCAAAAATTCAAGCAAAAAGGCAAATACTTTCAATGTAAGTAACCAGTGTGTGTGTGTGTGTGTGTGTGTGTGTGTGTGTGTGTATATATATCTATCTATCTATATATATATATATATATATATATATATATACATAAATATATATTATATATATATATATATATATATATATATATATATATATATATATATATATACATAAATATACATATATATATATATATATATATATATGTTTACACACACACACACTTACATATATATATATATATATATATATATATATATATATATATATATATTTACACACACACACACACACATATAGATATATATATATATATATATATATATATATATATATATATATATATATATATATATATATATACACACACACACAGACACACACACATATACATTCATGTATGTTCTGTATTATTCTAATATTTAACTAAAGTGAAACCCTTGAAGTTAATTCAGCAGAATTGTCAAGGGTTTCCTGTAACAAGTACTACCAAACAAGGACAGCACATATGAAGCTTCATACCAGGATTTCTCATATTTAATAAAGCATATAGCCTTTCTTGTTGACAATAAAAATCCTGTGGCACATTTTTCTTAAAATATGCTTGATGTCACAGAGCATGTGCAGCTTCTGAACATTTTTTTTATTTAACTGGAATGGCAATTAGTATGGATGTTGGATTTTAAATTTTATTCCTTTCTTTAAAAAGTATGGCATGGTCTAGTCCTCTTCACCTTTGTAAGCAAGCCCGGAATAAATATAATTTTACTGTTGCTGTGAACTGTATTATTTTATTGTGTGCTCAAAGATTCTTTCTCACTGCCCTGATAATGCAGTGATTTAAAATTATTGGTGCTTCATCAGATTTAAGATGGGGAAAATACAGGCCTTTATAGAGCTTTTGAACTGTGCAACCTGAAGCAAGATATGACGGGACATGGGCCTGCCACAGGACTGATTGCTTGATTGCTTTGTCTGAACTGATGACTGATTTGTTATTTTTTTCCAAACATCTTTATTAAATTTTCAAGTATGCCTTTTATTATAATATTATTTTCTCATGACCTAGCTTTAAGGTCAGTCATCTTTATGTCATAGTTTGCCAGTCAGATCTTGCTGTGAGCTACCATTAATATATTAGTAGCTCTTTAATTTTCTGTCTTACTTTATTCTTTCCTCAGTACCCGCAACAGACACTTTTCTCCTCTCTTGTAGATTACTTAGCTGTGTTTTACTATGTGTTTCCAAAGAGCAGCACAAATAGCCATCAACAGTTCTAAGTCTTTTAGTGTAATGTGA